>NW_026127648.1:54313-147442 GCF_022985175.1 Labeo rohita
TCAGTCAGTCGAACTCGATGCTCTCTCCTTCAAGACGGCTCTTTTGACTGCGCTCACTTCCATCAAAAGAGTGGGAGACCTCCAAGCCCTCTCCGTGAACAGTTCGTGCCTGGAATTCGGACCAGCGGATTCTCACGTTGTCTTGAGACCCCGGCCTGGATATGTGCCCAAGGTCCCCACCACTCCGTTCAGAGATCAGGTAGTGACCTTGCAAGCTCTCTCTTCCCAGGAAGATGACCCCAACCTGACCTTGTTGTGCCCAGTCCGTGCTCTGCGCATCTACATTGAACGAACGCAGCCCTTCAGACGTTCGGAACAGCTCTTGTTTGTTACGGAGGACAGCAGAAGGGGAAAGCTGTCTCCAAACAAAGGATCTCCCATTGGCTGGTAAACGCGATCCGTATGGCCTACCTGGCCAGAGGCCTACCCTGCCCTCTGGAGGTAAGAGCCCACTCAACCAGGGGCATCGCTGCCTCAGCAGCCCTGGCGAATGGGGCCTCATTAACAGACATCTGTAGAGCTGCAGGTTGGGCTACACCTAACACATTTGCCAGATTTTATAATTTGCGCACAGAACCAGTGTCAGCTAGAGTCTTGATTACTAACTCTTGACTCAGCACACTGGTTGGTGTAGAGCTTGCATAGAGCGCTTCCCCTAATGGTGATTACGCTTCTGAGTTTCAGTAGGTTTCCTGATGCGAACCCTGGACACCATCTCCATCTTTGGCACTTCTGCACATGGCAGAGTTTAGCGGAGAAACTCGCTATGGAATCCCTTCACAAGGTATGAATACCCTTTTTTATGATTGGATTGTGCCCCATATGTAGTGGCCCCTTATGTGGCCCCATATGTGTATTTCCACCTATAACTCTTGTGGTGCGGTGTTTTCCCCTGAAAACAGGTTCTCTAGGATCTGAGTCTGGCTGTCTTCCCAGGTGTGAGACCCATCTCAGGTCCCATGTCTAACTATGTCACTCTAACCCCCCCTGTTGGGCAGGTCGTGAATTCCGTAATGTCTCTCCTTCGGGAGCAGGCATTTTTCCCAACGATCTCAAGACACTCAGCCGCCCTTAGGGGAGGCCCGGCTGCAGGACCCCGCTGTACAGGTCAGTCCTTGGACGTTGGATGGTCACAGAGGAGGTGAGCTGCACTTACGTTAACACGTTGCCCTGTTTCTTCTGCACTTATCTCTCGTGACGCGGTCAGACATGTGGCGTGTTTTTACGGGGACCCCTAGTGTCGTACACTACTCGACACAACTCGGAGTGTACGACAGATAGGGAACGTCTCGGTTACGTATGGTAACCCTCGTTCCCTGATGGAGGGAACGGAGACGTTGTGTCTCCCATGCCACATCTCTGGTCCGCCTCTGAGTGAGCTGAGACGCTCGGCTCCTCAGAATCAGAACGAGTGAGCAGATGCACACGCTGCCCTATTTATACCCGGATGTCCGGGGCGTGGCCAGCTATGCAAATCTGCACACCCAATTTTCATTGGCCTTTCTCAAAACTGTCAGAGGTGTTTGGGCTCGTCAAGGGCTCCGTTCCCTCCATCAGGGAACCCATAGTGTTATTCTGCTATAAACTATTTCAGTGCTCAAGTCAATGGTAGATTCAGGTGAACGTGATTTCACCAAGTACAACATGTTCCTATATCAACATAATTTTTGATCCTGGAACAACATTTCAATCAACCAATTAGAACAGAGAGATAAATTTTCAGGAAATGTCAGTTTTAGGCTCATGATGAAAGTTAGATTCTTCTACACCCTTGTTAATCAGCTATCATTTCCCTCTCATATTAGGAATAAATTATGGTTAGGGTTAGGTTTAGGGGTAGCTTAAGTCTATATTTTTGGACAGTAATGTTGATGCAGGATCAACAAAAAATGTTGATCCAGACAATGGTGAACTGAAGTGATTGGCTGAACTCTGAACTCTGGAGACTAGGAATGAGTGGACGGAGTGTAATGGTTTGGTGCTGCGGATGTTGCTGACTCTGTGACAATATGAATGCAAAAACACTGATCTTCTTAGTAAGTGTTAAATAGCCAGCAGAATGTGATATGACACTGATATTTCTGCAACTTTGTGGTGTGTAAAAAAAAAAAAGTTAACCACAGGAAGTCAGTAAAGCTAAAAGGGCATGTGTTAAAACAGTCAGTCATTTTGGCTGCTGTTGATCTGATGAGCTTCAACACTGTAAGACAAACATACTCGTACAATGAAAACTGATTTCTATAGATGAAGCTCATATAACAGATGATTCCTGACATAATTTTATTATTCAGTAGATCTTCGTTACGTCACAGTCTTGAACATGCTTTGCTAATTTGTTATTTGTTAGTCAGTGTCAGGTGATTTAGGGGAGGGACTTTCTCACTCATCAGAGCATCTGATTGGACAAACATCAGTGTATCACCAGATTATGAATACTTTTGGCTCATTTTCTGAGAAGGGTATTCCTGCACAATGGGAGGCTGCAGTTTCAGGACTGCATTTCTGGGACCCTATAGTTTTTTTTTTTTTTTATTTATGTATGGATTATTTATTAATAGTGCTTGCTATTGTGTATGTTATTATATTTTAAAGAAATATGTAGTTGGTTAATTGTATACACTTATTATAATCCTAACTCCTAACCCTTAACATACCCTTAACATTGGAACCCCGATTGAAATATTTAACCCTAATTTATTTCAATATATTCTATATATATTCTGGTTTTAAATTCAGTTTTCTTGTAAAGCAAGACTTGTATCTTTGCGAGACTTCAGTTCATTAGCTGCAGCACAGCCATTCACGTCTGATGTGTGACACGCATGAAGTGCAGTAAACGGTAAAACAATTGCGCTACAAATTAGTGTGTTTATTGGTACACTAATAAATGTAAGATCATTTGAATACAGATGGTAGTTTATAACATTCAGCAGAACAATGGCTAAATAGGCTAAATGGAGATTGCTGACACCGCCTTGAACACAAGTTCACACCAGGTCTTACATTAAAAATAATATGGAAAGAAAAAAATAATATGAAAATGAATAGTTTTTGTTTTATGCTTGAATCAGGTCTCCTCTAGATGGCGCTGTCACAAAAAATAGGGTCCTAGAAGTGCGGTCCTGAAACTGCAGCCTCCAGTTGTGCAGGAACATACTATTGGGGGCATTTTCTCAGAAGACAGTGTGTAGAAATGATAGAGGTTTATGTGTCAAATGAGCTGACAGACATGAACTAAAAGCCACAAAACTCACATTTTAATGACACTGTCTTTAAATCAATATTAATTATGTTTTGTCTGAACTGTCATCTGTGTATTTGATAGTGCAGCATGTTTTTCATTACCGACTTTTGGTTTCACTTCTGTTTCTCTGAAATGTGTTTTTGTTGTTGTTGTTGTTGTTGTTGTTGTTGTTGTTGTTGTTGTTGTTGTTTGTTTGTTTGTTTTTTTCTTCTTCTTTTCTGCAACATCCTCCATCGACGTAAATTACACTGAGATCATTTATCAGATGGTGAATTGCCATTGTGTAAATATTTCATTTTGTTCAAATTAAGTCAGCAGAGCAAAACATCCGAAGTGATGTTCAGTGGTGGATACTAGCATTTTTCTTATTTACTTCTTATAAAGTGTAGTCCTGCTATTAAATCATAATTGATCATTTTTTCTCTGAACTAAATCACAATTGTGCAGCTTCTCAATGGACAATGTATTGTTTTATGGTGTCAAAGTGCTTAATATTATCAGCTTCTGAAAACTAAATACTATTTTTCTTTAGTTTTTGTCCAGTAGTTTTGTTCTCTTGTTGAGGGAGGAACACTAATATTTCTGCAACTATGTGTAAAAAAACAGTGTTACCCACACAAACATGTCTAGAGCTAAAAGTGCATGTGTTAAAACAGTCAGTCGTTTTGTTGCTGTTGATCTGATGAGCTTCAACACGGTAAGACAAACTCACTTGTACTTATTATTGCTCATATAACATATTTGCCCTAACATGAGAAATGTAAAGAATATGGTGATGTATGGTAAATGATTATAAGTGTTGATTAATGCTGTATTATAGATATATTTGATGTTGATGTCGGTCAGAATGGCTCCTCGTCTTCCTCTGATCTTTCTGCTCATGATTCACGGTGAGTCTCTGATACATTCACATTACAAACACTAGATAGATAGACGTGAACTAAAGGCCACAAAACTCACACTTTAATGTCATTGGGTATTTAATAAACCAAGTATCAATCAATAATCAATCAAGTCTTAGTCCTGTTTTTCATTTATTTCATTGTTTGATAATGAATGACTGATTTCCTGGTTCTTTTTCACTCATGTGTCTCTGTGCTTTTATTTCTGCTTTTCTCCAACACACTTCATAAAAGCTGATCATGAACTTCACATCATTTAAAACTTAATAGAGTTGTTGTTTTCAAGTAAAAAGGTATCATCATGTGTTCATGGTCTGTTGTAATTGATAAAACCACATTTTCACCCTGATGAATTGTGTGTTTAAGGGGTTTCTAGTGCTGATTTGGGTGTGAGTTACAGTCATTCACACATCTGTGCACTGAAGGACTCATCAGTGATAATGAGCTGCACTTATACATACCCTACTGGATATCAGATCAATAAAATGTTCTGGACCAATACAACAGAGAAAAAAGAACATGAAGAGTTTCCAGATCTGTCTGAGGATCCTGAATACAGTCAGAGGCTTCAGTATCTGGGAGATAAACAGCAGAACTGCACCATCAGACTGAATAATGTGACACAGAAAGATTCACACATGTACTATTTCAGATTCACAACTGATAAAACTGATGGAAAATGGGTTGGTAAACCAGGAGTGAGTCTTATTGTCACAGGTGACTTTCATGAGGTTTCACTCTTCTTCTGTGCATTATGTTGAATAATAATGAGTGTGTGACAGCAGCACTAGATATAATGTGTGTGTTGTGTTCAGATCTTCAGGTGGAGTCTCCTGAGAGAGTGACAGAAGGAGGTAATGTCACTCTGACATGTAAAAGCAGCTGCACTCTGACTGACAGAGCAACATTCATCTGGTACAGAAACTCACAGCCATTAACTGAGAGAAGAGACAGAAACAATGAACTCCTGCTGCAGTCAGTCAGAAGAGAGGATGCAGGCAGATATAGCTGTGCTCTACATGGACACACTTACATCTCTCCTGCTGTTCATCTCAATGTCACGTGTGAGTACAGATTGAGTTTTTCTCCTTAAAGTTGTCTTTAAAAAGCCAGCAGAGTTCAGGACTACATATCTCTTGGGTGAAAGAGTAGCAGTTTTATCCAACAGCTGATTCATGATATAAAAGTATTCAACATATGACATAAAATTTAGCTAGTCAGTGTCCTCAAATCTAATGCAAAATAACTATTATTTTACCGCCCCTAATGAGCCAGTGCTAAAATCAGGACTATGTCTGAATAAAACAAACTGGTGTCTCACTAGTAAAGTTTTGATGGATGACGATTGTAAAGACACAAACACATTTAGCACAGTAGAGTGTTTTATAACAGATGCTCGCTGAAGCATGTTTTGGAGGAGTTTGTGAGGATCAGTGGTGTTTATGTACATATGAACATCAGACACTCAAACACATAATCACTCGCCCTGACAGACGTTTGAAACATTTACTGATGCTGTCGACTCTCCTTAAGATTGCCGTATTTTGCTGGTCATTCTGAACAGATCTGTATAGTATCTATAAGCAATCATCTCAAAGCATCTCCATGTGGGTCTGTTTGGTATTGCACCTTGACTGTAAACACGAAACTATTTTTTTTTCTCTCACAATTTCTCCTTTTGAAAGATTATCATATTTCAGTTCAGATGTGTTTACTTTCTGACTGTGCTTCAGATAAAATCAACTGAAACCCGGTGGCCGTGGTTTTCAGATCATGACACGTGTCGCTCTGTCTCTGTGCCGACACGAAAGACACTGGGAATTTTATTGTCATGATTAAATTATATATTGGTCAATAATATTGCTATTATTGCATATATATTTGGGTGTGATTTTTCAGTGTAAACAGTCACAAAAGTTTTATTTACATTACACAATTTACACATTTATGAGCAAGTAACCAACCCCTGCACCTAAACCTACCATTGTCAATAAAACACAATATATAACAGGCAGATACAACTACAGTCACAATTTTTTTAAATAAGTATTCATATTCAAAGTCTTCCGAGGCAAAATGATTAATTTGTGAGAGGAATAGATGCGATCGCCATCTCCGTCCACCGTAAAGCTCATCCTGTGCTCAAATTCAAAAAATGCCACCAGAAGAAGCCTTACATCAGACTTGGTTGTGAAATGCCGTTCGCTATAGAATACCCAAGATGTGTATAGTTTTGAATGGGGAAAAATGCAATGCTCATTATGGCTGCAAAGCCCTGCCTTTAGAATAAATGAGCCAATCGCTAATTGGTAAAGGCAGCGCATCACTGCAGCTGGCTAGAACCAGTCAGCGTTCTGAGACATGCACTCAGTACTGTGCATGTGCACTGGCTGATCTAGCCTCAAAAAAAAAAGGTTTTTTTTTAACGCTATTGGAGCATAAGGAACTATTTATGAGGCAGTTCTTGTCAGATTTCATTGGTGACTTCAAATATGAAATTTAACGGTAAGCTTGGTAAACAGTTTTGGAGAATTTGATGTTTCCATAGGAGATAGGAGCTGCACTTGCCTGCCTTTTCAAAGATGGCTGCCGAGGGACTGTGGTATCTTTTTGAATGAGATGTAAGCACGTTAACGGAGCAGGATCACTTTCAGCAATTAAAACCTTGTGTTTTACTCTCTTTGCAAAAAGATATTGTATGGCTTCAAAAGTCTCAGAATGCAACAGGACGTGTTTGTGTCAGTGGGTACGGCTGACACAGAACGGCGTACGCAGTTTGCATCCAGTGGATATTCTCCAAAATGGCACTGTGCTGGTGCGGGGTCGTTGAATTGTTGAATAAAATCATTATATATTTTTTTCTTTGTGTACAAAAAGTATTCTTGTCGCTTCATAAAATTCAGATTGAACCACTGAAGGTAGATAGACTATTTTGATAATGTCTTTCATACTTTTCTGGGTCTTGATAGTGTTAATTATTAAGTGTTAACACTGATACTTGTTATTTACAAATACTGATGCCCTTAATGGTGTTAACATGGTGAGGACTATTGAGTGTAAACTCATGTAAATTCTGAGGAGAGGTGATGTAACTCTAGGATTTTTGCTGTGTAGTTCCAACAAATCATGTGATCTCCATCAGTCCATCAGGTGAAATAATGGAAGGTGATTCATTAGTCTGATGTCAGATTTACATTTAATTTGGTGTAAAGTTGCTTTGCAACGATATGTATCGTGAAAAGTGCTATACAAATAAATTTGAATTGAATTGAATTGATTTTTTTTTTTTTTTTTTTCTGTATCAGATCCTCCCAGGAACATCTCAGTGTCTATCAGTCCATCTGGTGAAATAGTGGAGGGAGATTCAGTGACTCTGAACTGCAGCAGTGATTCAAACCCACCTGCAGAATCAGATATTAACACTCCTGTATCTTCACATCATTCATCCGTTTGTTAATTATGATGATCTTCCTCTTTCAGTTCATCATGGTGCTGGTAAGAACATGATTGTGATCACCGCAGCATCTGGAGGAGGATTCATCATCATCATCATCATCATCATCCTGTTTATAATGTGAGTTTAATAAAAAAAACTGCTGTGATTATATATGTTCACTTTTGTTCCTATAGACAATTGCTCATGTTTATTAATTGTCAAGAACAACATTCTTATTTTCTCTCTATACATTTATTGAAATGCTGTTAATGTCTGTGATTATAACAGGAGGAAACGAAAGAGTGTTAAAACTGAAGATCTCACAATGAATCCGGTAAATCATTCAAACACAACTTTACAGAAAATCAATCATGAGCTGATGTGGTTCTCGGTTTGAAAAATTTGAGAGCTTCTGCTGTGTAAAATCTGCACCTCACATTTGAAAAAACCTCATTATTTGTTGTAATTATGTATTGTGTTGTATTTCAGAGTGATCTCTATTGTGACATGTCAAGGAGAGTTTCAGTTCATGATGAGCCTCTTTCTGAAGCTGATACAGTCAATGATGCTCCGTATGCCAGTGTGAAACCCAACAGATTCAGAGGAAAAACTCCTGAATCCAGAGATACTGAGGAGATCCAGTACACAACTGTCCAATATCACCGAAAGAAAGAGACAAACAGATCGGAAGACAATGAATGTCAGTATGACAAAATAAGAGTTCATCAGCCTGATGCTGCTGTGAGGTGAGAAACAACTGAACCAGCACTAACTCATCAGCACAGATCATCTAATCTGAGCTACAACATCACTGAGCTTCTGTTTGTTTGTTTTTTAGGCAATCAAATGTTCAAACTGTGGAAGACGCATCTGTGGCGTCAAATGAGCGATAGAGACCAGCGAACACAAAACCTGTGTTCAACTGTTTCTGAGCGACTGCTGGATAAGTGTACAGTTGTTAAAAAATTTACTCATCTGTTCGAACCACAACCACTGTAAACATGTTCAAAACACACATTAAGATTAATCTGTTCTCTTTGAACCTTTACGAGAGAATTACTGTCATTGTATCCTGGACTAATGTCATATCTTTCTTTTTTAATGTTTTGTGTGTTTTAAATACATAATCTGCCTTCGTTTTTAGGTTTGCCTGAGTTTAATCTGTTAGTAGTGTACACTGTAAAAAATTGCACTGTAAAATAACAGTAATTTACTGGCAGCTGTGGTTGCCAGCATTATACTGTTATTTTATAGCTCTCTACCGTTAATTTACAGCTCTTCATTTTTACAGTATGTTACCGTTATTATACCATGTGGTAACTCATTTTATTTTGGAAACCGATTGCTTCAAACCATTTAAAAAAACTATTGTTTATATGGTGTTAGTACAGTGAACTTATTTAATTTAAGTCCACTAAGAAGAAATATTTCTTAATATAAACCCGCAAACACTTAAAGTGTAATAAAGAAGCAATCGACTTTTACTCAAAACTTTATAGATTGTCATTAACGAACAATAGCACAAATTTGTGTAATAAAGTGCTTAGTAAAGAGATTGTCACTATATCAGCAATTCCACAATTACTGTCTTTAAATAAAGCAGCAAAACATCAGTGTTTGTGGCTCATCATTGCCTGAAGCACAAGCTCTACTCTCCAGCACAATGGAGACCCACAAAACTAAATTAAACTGACAGATCTCTTTTGTACAAAAACACATCAGTTAGGCACAATCAAATATTTACTCTCCTTACCAGTTAATGACTTTGCATTTTTCTATGAACATTCACTAATATTTTAGTGAAAATAACTTGATTTGCTCGGTAAATCTGACTGTTATGTTTTACAGTATATTACTGTTTTTTCTTGAATTAACAGTAATCAACTGGCAGCTCGGTTGCCAGCATGTTACTGTTTTTCTACAGTGTGTTGCCGTAAATTAATTACAGTTTATTACTGTTAAATTACATTTCATGCTGTTTTTTTCCATCGTACATTTTTAACCCTTTAAAACCCACAGCAAAATCCTCAGTTTTAAATGAACACTTATAATGTGTCAACACTACAGAGTGTTTGAGTAATACTGAATTAGTGCTGAAGTTAATGAGATAATTATATGACTGATCACGTTCTGATTGAGCATTAGTGATGAACACCAGCTGTTAATGAACAAAATTGCTGAATAAAAGAATAACACAAGAACAACTGACTTCAGCCACAGCCTTAGATGACATCAACTGAAATAAAAGAAGACATTAAATCTCTCAAGATCTGATTAAACTCCTAAAACAGCATTACCAGCTTCAATTATTACCACACTGACTTTATTTCTGTCAGAGGTCTACAGAAGAGAGTTGCAGAGGTTTAGGTTTTTTTTCTTTTACTACCACGGTGGAGATCAGTGTTTACTTTAGTTGGGCTGTTGAACCTTGGCATTTTAAGGTTAATTTTAGTTTAGTCGTTGTAATTATGTATGTTCACAACGTGCTTGCTATGACAAAAAAAGAAAAACAATAATAACAAATAAATAAATATGAATGACTACAAAGAAATCTGGAATTGTTTATGGTTTAGTAATAACACAGGTTTTATCCAGTGTCTTTTCTTTTATTGAATATCGATGTGAAATTTAAAAAAAACAAAACTTCAGTATATTGTAGATATACACATCAAGAATCATCGTATGAATCTCAACAATGGTGAGAACAAGTCATAGGTGAGGTTTTGTAGTGTGCTGATACCCAGCATGCATTGCAGCATGAAGCTTT
Source organism: Labeo rohita (assembly GCF_022985175.1). NCBI lineage: Eukaryota > Metazoa > Chordata > Actinopteri > Cypriniformes > Cyprinidae > Labeo > Labeo rohita. The sequence continues at coordinate 64,663 of NW_026127648.1, forward strand.
CGATTGTCACCATTGTTGAGATTCATATGCTGATTCTTCATGTTTCTATTTAAGTATAAATGCTACAGTAGTGATGGAATTTATGGTTCTTTGAGGGTATCTGGATTTTGGCGATCTGTTCCTTTCAAAGAGCTGTTCAAAAGAACGGCTCTTTTGGCTCTTTTTAAATATTTAGTCAGTTTCAAGAAGCCAGCTTGGGGGTATCTCAGTTTATCCTGGAAATAATCACTGGGAGGAATGATGAGGTGGGATTTGTAGTCAAATAATTAAAACTCAGATATTACACACCAATATCTGAGTTTGAATTATTCTGGAATATTGATTACCTCATTTGTCATGTGTGGACTATATTCCATAGGGTTGCACAACATCCCTCTGCTTAGTCAGTGACATCACTATTTTGGATTTACCTTTAGTACAAAGTGTGTGTATGTGTAAAGCTACGTTGACTTATGTTATTCATACAATACCTACTCACAAATAAACATCAAAAACAAAGCCGGCTGCAATGAATTTCTGTGCAAAACAGCTTTTACTACAAACACTTCCACACAAGAACATTGTTATCACACAAGAACATTTCGATAGAAAACAAAAAATATTTAAAGTTTTAAATATATACTGTAGAAAAAATTAGAATAAATAAAATGGAAATGTCTACACACAGTCCACTATTACTACTATAACTACTGTGAACTTTGCAAATAGGAGATCAGCCCCTTCAAGTTTTAAATGAACACAAAATGCAATGTAATGCAATGTATGCAATGTTTTGTTTGTTTGTTTTTTAACTGGAGTAAGCATGTGACGGCAGCATGCACAAGTCATGGCTCTGCTCCTACCCAATGACAGAGGCACGCAGGGTTTTTTTTTCCACTGGAGTACTCACGTGAAGGATGCGTGCATAACTATCATCATGCTGTTAGGCAGTAGCACCCCTGCGCTGGGTGCGCCCCTCCCCCTATAACTGTTCTGTCTCGCGGAGGAGCTAATTTGTGTGCATCTGTGTGAAACACGCATAGGAAAAAAAGAACGACAGAAAGAACGGCTCCCATCGTTCATGTTTATGAGCCGTTCAAAAGAATCAGTTTGTTCGCGAACGTCACAACTCTACTCCTTTGGTGATTCTGCTTATTAACATCAGGTGTCTTCAATAATGATCAATCATCACTTCATTAATCACCTAATTATCTCGTTAACTTCAACACTGCTTCAGTGTTTATATGTGTCCACACTCAGAGTGTTAAATTAACACTGGGGATTTTGCTGTGTATAGCATTTTATTACTTCAACAAAAATGGTGCTCAATAGAAACAATCATAGGGGCTTGTATTACTACAATAGTAGTAAATATATTTACTACAATGGCAAAATGTCTTGAATCACTTTTATGCTTTTCTAAGGTCAAAAGGTCTTATGTGGGAAATATTTCCTTATGGGGGCCTTAGGGGCAAAAAGATCTTCAGGAAATACACTGTATGTTAATGTTGTTTTTAATCCTTTCCCCAACTGAAGAGAGTTAGAGTTTAAGAGAGAGTTAGAGATCCTTATTCAGAGGCTTAACAGGTTCTTTGTATGGCATTGGTGCTATATAGCACCTTAACGACCCCAAAGAACCACTGAAGAACCGCTGAAGAACCAGACAGGGGCTTGACCGGTTCTTTATACACTAACGGTGCTATATAGCACCACAATCACACCAAAGAACCGCTGAAGAACCGCTGAAGCACCATTTTTTTCTGTGTGTAGCATATAGATAAGCTCAGAGTTATATTAGACAAAGTAAAAGCCACACAACTGATTTTATTACTTTCTTGGTCTTGTTTTTATTTTCTTGTTGTTTGCAGCTGATTTCCTGCTTCTTTTTCCACTTCCTTGTCACTGTGCTTTTATTTCTGCTTTTCTGCAACACCCTGCATAAAAGCTGATGATGAACTCACATAATTTATCACTCTGTATATTCTGTGAAAATGAGGTTTTAATTTCTGTATCAAGTCACTATTAGTGGTAAATATTTAAGTGGTCACATTTTCATCTTGATGAATTCTGTGTTTCAGGGGTTTCTAGTGCTGATATGAGTGTGAGTTACAGTCATTCACACATCTGTGCACTAAAGAACTCATCAGTGATAATGAGCTGCACTTATACATACCCTACTGGATGTAAGATCAATAAAACGTTCTGGACCAAAAACCCTGTAAAGGGTGTAGAGCCTCAAGAACTGTCTAAGGATCCTCAATACAGTCAGAGACTTCAGTATCTGGGAGATAAACAGCAGAACTGCACCATCAGACTGAGTCATGTGTCAGAGAAGGATTCACACATGTACTATTTCAGATTCACAACAACACTTAATGGCATATGGCTTGGTTATCCAGGAGTGACTCTTACTGTCTCAGGTGACTTTCATGAGGTTTCATTCTTCTTCTCTGCATTATGTTGAATAATAATGAGTGTGTGACAGCAGCACTAGATGTAATGTGTGTGTTGTGTTCAGATCTTCAGGTGGAGTCTCCTGAGAGAGTGACAGAGGGAGATTCAGTCCGTCTGACATGTAAAAGCAGCTGCACTCTGACTGACAGAGCAACATTCATCTGGTACAGAAACTCACAGCCATTAACTGAGAGAAGAGACAGAAACAATGAACTCCTGCTGCAGTCAGTCAGAAGAGAGGATGCAGGCAGATATAGCTGTGCTCTACATGGACACACTTACATCTCTCCTGCTGTTCATCTCAATGTCACGTGTGAGTACAGATTGACCTTTTTTCTTTAAAGCTGTATTTGAAAACCCAACAGGACTAGTTATCCCTTGGGCAAAAGAGTAGCAGTTTAGCCAACTCATTATATAAAAGTATTCAACATATGACATCAAATTTAACTAATCAGTGTCCTTAAATCTAATCCAAAAAGACAGAGTGTTATGTCAGGTATAGGTCTGAATAAAGGAAACTTGTGTCTCACTAGTACATGTTTAATATATAATGACTGTAATCAAGGTAAAGACGCAAACGCATTTCAGTATTATGCTGCCCTTAGAAACTGAAATTGTATTTTTTGTGTATTATTTTATTATTTAATTTAAATATATTGTGAATTATTCCCATTGGGACTTTTATTTTGAAATCGCGATCTCACAGCCTGGATGCGCGACCGATATAAAGTTGGTTGGATGTTTGACGTTTGACATTTGTCAGAGATTCAGCCTTGGAAATCTTCAGTAGTTCTTTACCGACTGAGCACAATGACAAGAAACATACTGTTATAACTGTTTCCAAATGTAGAAGAGAACGCACAATATGTTTTATTGGTTTTAATCTGCCTTAAGGTATTGTAACTGATAGAGCTTATAATGTAATAGTGCAGGATAGGGACCGTTTGCAAAGTGCAAAACGAAGAGCAAAACGTACATTTATTTCATCTAAATGCTTTACTTGTGAAATGTATAAAACATAAATCTCAAATTTAAGGGGTGTGTTTTATTACTGGTTCATAAAAGAACATTTAGATATGTTTTATTCACAGAACTATAGTACAACAAAAGTTATTGAAATGAAACCATTGAGAAAAAGCTTGTAAAGCATGACAAAGATTGTGCAGTTTACCGCCCCCTACAGGAAGATATTGAACTTGTTTTGACCATACATCTGTTACCGCATTCATTTTTGAAACATACAGTTTTCCATCTCAATTTCAAAGGCTGTGTCTTGTTACTGGTTCATAGACGAACATTTAAATGTTGGTTTTATTCTCAAAACTATAACACAGCACATGATATTGAAATATCAACGAGTAGGTCAATCAATGTAAAGTACAAATGTTCTTCTATCTTAACTTTAAAGAATGTGTCTTATTACAGATTCCTGTAAGAACATTTTGATGGTTGTTTTAGTCATATAACTATAATACAACACATACTATTGAAAATGAAAGCAATACATAATTTAGGTAAAAATAAATACAAGCTTCTGTCTCAGCTTCAAAGGCTGTGTCTTGTCACAGATTTCATAAAGAACATTTTGCAGTAGTTTTCATTGTCAAAAGTGATGCAGAAGTCACACTATTGACATTTAAAAATCACTTGTGAAACCTTCCAAAGAGTGTCCTGTGTTACTGCTCCCTAGAGGAAGATACTGTTGTTTTGACTGAGTTTGACATTCAAACTTATAAATTAATTTAAAATCAATACAGTCTTCTATTTCAACTTCAAAAGGTGTGTCTTGTTTCTGATTCCCAAATTAACATTTCAATTCAGGTTTTACTGTCATATGTCAGTCAGGACACATGCTATTGAATTAAACATTAAAAAATCCTGTAAATTCCTTTTTTTCCCCTTTATGTGTCTTGAGCAGTTAAACTGTCCACTATTCTTCAGAAAACATCTCCAGGTCTCACAAACTCTTTGGGTAAATTGTAGTAATTTTGTCTTCTGGGAAACATATAGGTTTTTTTCTGAAGCTTCTGACGTATTTCATCTATTAGTTTGTCTTGTGGACTATATGTAAACATCTTTGATGCAAAATGTCTTACTTTAGGACTTTAGAACAGTTCTAAACAATAAAATGCATTTTGTGTGATCCCTCTTATTTTGCTTAAATAAATAAATAAATAAACATTTTGCAGATTCTGCAGGGGTTATGTAAACTTTTGACCACAACTGTGTTTCTTCATAGAACTGTAAGTCAGATTAAGTCCCAGTAGTGGAGTCAGAATGACCCTTTGTACTCTATGACAGTGAGCAAATGTTTATATTTATTTATCGTTTACCGACTGTTACTTAGAATCAAAAAATGTAAACGTTACCCTCCAAAATAAACGATTTAAATAAACAAATAAATAGATTAATTAATAAATTAATTAATTAAAACATTTTTTTCCAATAATTCTCATTTTTTCATGGTTGTCAGTTGCAGTCATCCAATAACTGTAATTATTAAACATGATTTTTTCTGTTTAAATACCTTCTGTAATGTTTTTTTATTATTATTTTATGTATTTATTTAATTATTTTTTAATATCAGTGTTCACTGAGCAGTATCATTTCCTGTTTGAATAAATTTTCTATATTACATATCACTGAAATAACATATGTGACCGTCCTCAATATTTTAATATTGTGACCGTCCTCAATACTGAAATGTACAGTATCTTTAAAAAAACAAAAAAAAAACAAAAAAAAAACTAGAATAATATACTGCCTTTCTTAAGAGTGCTAGACTGTACTATTTAGGCGGTGGTAATGCATAATGACATATTTCTGTATGTGTGTTTATTTATATCTAGAGCTACATTGTATTTAGCTACATCGTAATTTGTATTGTTCCATACTCATATGATAATTTATGTATTATATATCAATAAAATAATATACTATGTATGGATTTCTCAAAAAACAAAAACAAAACAAACAGAAAAAAAAATAGTGTTATTAAAGAAACAAAACAGACCCTTGAAATTTTTTTTATTTTATTTATTTATTTTTATTTTTTTATTTTTTTTTGTCTAATTGATGTATTGAATTGGAAATTCAGTTTCATTTGCACGTGTTCTCTTATAATTCTGTGACTGAAACCAACATTAAAATATTCTTCTAGAAACCAATTACCAAACACAGCTTTTGAAGTTGTGATGGAAAACTGCATGCAATTAAATTAATGTATTGACAGATTTAAATTTTAATTTAATAGCATGTGTCCTGAATGACATATGACAGTAAAACCTGAATTGAAATGTGCATTTGAGAATCAGAAACAAGACACATCTTTTAAAGTTGAAATAGGAGACTGTATTGATTTTAAATTAATTTATATGTTTGAATGTCAAACTCAAAAGTCAAAACAGCAGTATGTTCCTCTAGGGGGCAGTAACACAGGACACTCCTTGGAAGGTTTCACAAGCGATTTTTAATTGTCAATAGTGTGACTTCTGCATCACTTTTGACAATGAAAACTACTGCAAAATGTTTGTTTTTAAATCTGAAACAAGACACAGCCTTTGAAGCTGAGACAGAAGCTTGTATTTATTTTTACCTAAATTATGTATTGCTTTCATGTTCAATAGTATGTGTTCTTTTATAGTTATATGGCTAAAACCACCACCAAAATGTTCTTCCAGCAATCTGTAATAAGACACATTCTTTAGATTTGAGAAAGAAACCTGCATGCATTTTAAATGAATTGATTTACATATGAAAGTAGAACTTGCATGGAAATGCTCTTTTAGGCCCAAGGAACAAGACACACCCTTTGAAGTTGAGATGGAAAACTGTATGCATTTTAAATAAATGTATTAAAATAGTTTGAATGTCAAACTCAGTCAAAACAGCAGTATCTTCCTCTAGGGGGCAGTAATACAGGACACTCTTTGAATGGTTTCACAAGCGATTTTTTAATGTCAATAGCGTGACTTCTGCATCACTTTTGACAATGAAAACTACTGCAAAATGTTCTTTATTAAATCTGTAACAAGACACAGCCTTTGAAGCTGAGACAGAAGCTTGTATTTATTTTAAACTACTTCATGCATTGGTTTCATTTTCAATAGTGTGTGTTCTACTATAGTTATGTGACTAAAACCACCAACAAAATGTTCTTTTAGAAACCAGTAACAAAACACACCCTTAAAAGCTAAGATAGAAGACTGTATTGATTTTAAATTAATTTTTTTGACTGAGTTTGAATGTCAAACTCAGTTTGACAATGGACACTTCTGCAAAATGTTATTTATGAAATATGTAACAAGACACAGCCTTTAAACCTGAGATAGAAGATTGTATTTATTTTTAACTAAATTATGTAGTGCTTTTATTTTTAATAGTATGTCCCAGCTAGAAATATTTCATATTCTGGGAATGTTTTCAGGGGCAAGTTTTATTTTAGTTCCCATAATATTCTCTCCTAAAAGGTAGGATCACATTCTCTAAAAACCTTCCACAAATGTTTATTGATAACATTGTAAGAACATTATCCTCTAACATTTTAATAAAGATTCCCATCACACTAGATGTGGACTTAAATTGCTCAGATGTCACATTTTGGTTGAAAGTGAAAACCCAACCTTTATTTAAAGTCAAGCTCCAGCGTCTTTAAATAACTCCAAAAACAGCATTACCAGCTTCACTTATTAGAAACCAGATTATTCTGTCATACATTTACACAAGTTTTTATTGAAATTAACAGAGGTTTGGTTTGATATCACCATTATGGTGAGAAGCATTTGCTTTAGTTTGACAATTTGACTCTTTTTTTAATCTTTTTTCTAGTAGTTGTAACTCTATTTTTAATCCTTATTTCTACATGTTTTTTTTTTTTTTTTTTTTTTAAAAAACACACTGTTCAAGACTCATTTTAAGCTAGTAAGTGTTTCAGCAGACACAAACATCAAGAACCAGTGTATGAATCTCAACAATGGTGACATGCTTCATGCCGCAATGCATTCTGGGAGCCCTATGTGAGGTTTGTATGATTCAGCCACAATACATTGCAGCAAGTCACCATTGTTGAGATTCATACACCGATACTCGATCTTTGTGTCAAAGAAACTTGCTTGATTTTAAAACATAAAAATTTCCTCGTTTTAACTCTGCTAATTATTACTTTCCAGAACTATTGCATTACCACAAAGTGCAATTAAGATAGTCGAGATGAAATCAAATCACTGCATCATTATCATCATTAGTGACCATCAGCTTACCACATTTTCTCATGCAGTTTTTTCAGTAACAAACACAACTAGAGAAAAGAAATTGAAAAGTCAGGAGTCAATTTGCCCAACTAAAGCAAACACTTCTCACCATAATGGTAACATCAAACCAAACTTACTTTCAAATGGACATCAACATTTAAACCTCTGTTAAACTCAATAAGACCTTGTGTAAATAAAGGTTGGGTTTTTACTTTCAACCTAAATTTGACTTTTGAGCATCATTTGAGTCCACAGCCAATATCCAATGTGAAGCTTCCCACTTAAATCTATTAGAATGTTAGAGGATAATGTTGTTATTAATAAACATTTGTAGAATGTTTTTAGAGAATGTTATTCTACCTTTTATGAGAATATTCTGGGAACTAAAATAAAACTTGCCACTGAAAACATTATCAGATCAGTTCTCTGAGTATTATTACAATAACATTCCTAGCTGGGTTGTTCTATTATAGTTCTGTGGCTAAAACCGCCACCAAAATGTTTGATAATCTGTAACAAGACACACCCTTTAAAGTTGTGATATAAAACAGTGTCATAAATACATTTTTTCTCCCCTTTTTTTTAGATTGATTTTCAAATTCAAATCAATGCAACAGCAAAATAACACTTTTGCCAGCTTTGAATTGTTGAATTTCAAAAGCATGTGTTCTGTTATAGTTCTGTGACTAAAACAAATATAAAAATGTTCTTATAAAAACAGAAACAAGACACACACCATGAAGGTGATACAGAAGTGTAATTATTTTAAATTAATTTATTTATTGGTTTATTTCAATAACAACTTTTTGGTGTCATAGTTCTGTGAATACTATGAACTTTAAAATGTTCTCACAAGGACCTGGAATAATCCCACTGCATAACCACTGGATTATGGAATGATAATGATATTTAATATTGTTTTGCTTTTATTCATTTTATTTATTTGATAATAGTAATAATATATAACCGCAATCACATATCTTGTTTACAGTATTTCTTATTTAAATGCAAGTGAGGGTTATAAGTGTTTGTCTTTATATCTTTATCACATTGGTGCACGAATTGCTCTTGTTTTGTTAACTAAAAAAAAAAAAAAAAAAAAAAAAAAAAAAAAAACATTCATCGTTTTATCCTTTCACATGTACTTTGTAGACGGTCCCTAGCTGACCTAAACGCAAGCTCGCCGCATTGCAACATATCGATGGGGATTAAAACAAATAAGCTGCGATGTGTGTTCAGTTCTACCTTCTAATGCTTTTCAGATAAGACATTTTGTATGCAATTGTACTTATTCACTAAGAATGTATTGAAGTTTTTCGCGGCTGAATATCTGTCTAACATCCAACGTCAAACGTCGAACCAACTTAATGGAGCACAGTCTCGTTGAGGGCAGAATAAGGATACTGGAGTGTTTTATAATGAGCACTCAAACACAAATACGAATGGCGACGAATGGCAACCTTCAGATCGCTATATGCAGTCAGGGCAAAGTACCTTCATGTGGTCCTGTTTGGTATTGCACATTGTATTATATGACTGACGAAGGTCAATGGACCGAAACGTTGTTTGCTATAATAAACTTTTGATACTTAGCAAGTACTGATAGTGTGCGAGATTGCATCTTTTTTATAATTTACATTTAAAAAAAGCTCACAAAAATACTTATTCATATTTACAAATTAGAATCTACAGGAAAGAAGAAAGAACAAGAAAGAATCTACAGCATCTCAAAGATCAGCTCTGATCACAGTGGAGAATACAAGTGCAAGTCCAGAAATAAACATGGAAAACAAGACTCTGATGTTACTTTAAACATCATGTGTAAGTTAATGATCATCTGCACATTGTTAAAAACTCCAAATGTATAATTTTCCAATATTTATTGTGAATATTTGTATCTGTACTTTTTAGACTCTCCCAGGAATGTCTCAGTGTCCATTAATGGATCTGGTGAAATAGTGGAGGGAGATTCAGTGACTCTGAGCTGCAGCAGTGATTCAAACCCACCTGCTCTGAACTTCAGCTGGTTTAAGGAGAATCAAACCTCAGCTATTGGATCTGGACAGAGTTTCAGTGCACTACAGAGTGGACGCTTCTACTGTGAGGCTCACAATCAACATGGATCTCAGAGATCAGACGCTGTTACTGTCACAGGTGAAGCTTTTATTAACACTCCTGTATCTTCACATCATTCATCAGTTTGTTGATTATGATGATTTTCCTCTTTCAGTTCATCGTGGTGTTGGTAAGAATGTGATTGTGATCACAGCAGCATCTGGATGAGGATTCATCATCATCGTCATCATCATCATATGGTTTAAACACTTGTTTTAATATAGTAGAAAATAGCATATGTTTTATTCATATGTTTATTAATCTTTAAGAACAGCATACTTTCTCTCTATACATTTATTGAAATGCTGTTAATGTCTGTGATTATAACAGGAGAAAACAAAAGAGTGTTAAAAATGAAGATCTCACAATAAAAGAGGTAAATCATTCAAACACAACTTTACAAAACCTCAATCAATCAGCCATTATGTGATGTTGTACTTGGTCTGAGAAATGTTTTGAAAAAAAAAAACTGATTCATTTGTCTCAATTATGTATTGTCTTGTATTTCAGAATGATCTCTATTGTGACGTGTCAAGGAGAGTTTCAGTTCATGATGAGCCTCTTTCTGAAGCTGATATAGTCAATGATGCTCCGTATGCCAGTGTGAAACCCAACAGATTCAGAGGAAAAACTCCTGAATCCAGAGATACTGAGGAGATCCAGTACACAACTGTCCAATATCACAGAAAGAAAGAGACGAACAGATCGGAAGACAATGAATGTCAGTATGACAATATAAGAGTTCATCAGCCTGATGCTGTGTGAGGTGAGAAAAAAAAAAAAAAAAAAAACAACCAGCACTAACTTCACCAGCACAGATCATCTAATCTAAAACATCATTGTGCTTCTGTTTATTTTTAGGCAATCAAATGTTCAGATTGTGGATGATGCATCTGTGATCTACAGCAGCGTCAAATGAGCGATAGAGACCAGCGAACACAAAGCCTGTGTTCAACTGTTTATCGTGTGATTGTTGGATAATTGTACATTTGTGGAACAATTTACTTATCTGTTCAAACCACAACCTGTAAACATTTTCTTTTGACCTTTTCTGAGAGAATGATGGTCATTGTGTGATAGACTGGTGTATTGGGTATTTAAGAGCAATTTTTAGATATTTTGCCTGTGTTTTAAATCTGAGTTAAATCTGCTAGTAGCACAGAGTGTGTAAAAATACTGTTTTTCAGTATTTTTAACATCACACTCTCAAGTTAATCTAAAGAATGTCAGTTAAACTGTACTAAAATGGACGAAAATTGTTTGACATGCTAACAAAAGTGAAATCTGTACAGAACATTACATGTTTTATAAACTTACATTATTCAGATGTATTAAGTATTATATTTGATGTATTATTGTATTGTATAAGGAGTTTTCTTTTCATGTTTTTCTTTGTACGTTTAGGGCCTATGCTTCAATAAACCTGATTGAACTTCAAGCCATTTGAGGCTGTGGTGTTTTCACTGGTTAAACAACACTGGGAGGACCTCTAGTGGTTGATTTGTGCATTATTATTCATGGATGGGACATTCAATTACTTTTCCCTCCTGAAAACGGTTTGTTTTTATATGGTCAAGATTGACAGATCTCATTTTTATACTCAGATGTTACAGCATCCACTTCTTCATTTATGTCAAAGATGTTTTGCTCTGTCGTGCAGCAGCTGATCAGCTGCGTTATATGGTCTAAGACAGGGGTGCTCAATCCTGCTCCTGGAGATCTACCTTCCTGCAGAGTTCAGCTCCAACCCTGATCGAACACACCTGAACCAACTAATTAGGATCTGAAGGAGCACTTGATAATTACAGACAGGTGTGTTGGGTCAGGGTTGGAACTAAACTCTGCAGGAAGGTCGATCTCCAGGTGCAGGATTGAGCATCGCTGGTTTAAGACAAAACAACAACATTTGCATTTGCTTGGAGTAACAGACAGAACTGTGAACTCCTCTTTGGCCAGGCTAAATGATTCCTCCTCGTTCATAGAGGCAATATAATCATACCCGCAATTAACTTTAACAAACGAGCATGTGGTAGCACTAGCATTTTAAGTTTTTTCTAAGAAAAGTCGAAAGTCTTCGCTTACGAAGCAAAGAGTAGTTGTCAGTAATTCAACAAATAATAACCAAAAGTAGAATTTAAATAACTAAAGTACATACAGCTTATAAGCAGTATCTGTAAAGATTCAAAACTGCATCAGCTCAGGCTGCCATCTTGGTTGCATTTTTTCATTCCGGCAGTAGTGGGCACAATGACATACATTTGAGTAAACGAGACAGAGAAAATTTAGTGAGTGAAGGACATAAAAAATAAATAAATAAATACATAACTAGAATGCAGCCTAACAGTGCATTTCAAACGGGATATATCGCCCTCCGAAGGGCACTTCAGAGTGAAAACCAAGTATCTCCAAAATTGGGGCGGGAACTCCAAAAGTGGGCAGAACCTCCAAAATAGGGCGGGGTCTCATTGCGCAAAGACTTTCTCCATTGGCTCTGGCTTCAGCCTATTGCTATTGACTTACATTTCAAAACTAAACTTTATAAAATAAACAGTTTGTAGTTCTCAAATAAAATAATCTATGCTATAAATAAATATGCTCAGTGAGAGCAGAGCCCCAAAGCTTGACATGAAGGGCAAAATTAGCTATATAGACTAAAACCACTTTTTGTATCAGGCTGTAAATATATTTTTTTTCTGCTGTAATTAATGTTCAAACAGCATATAAAAATGAACTTAGCATCCGATGATCCCTTTAACAATTTGTTTGCTGAAGTATTCTGTGTATGTATGTGTGTGCGTGTTTAGGATGTTTTAAATATGTTTTCAAAATTAATGCATTAAACACATCTGCGGTGACATCACAACTGTGTTTCACTGTGGTATATTGAGCCACCTGAAGTGCATATATGAAGGCAGAATTGAGGTTTTCAGGGTCTGTCCATATAAGCTTCCCTTTGTCCACTTCACACCATAGAATTCACTTCAAAATGGCAGCAGGGATTCCCCAAGGGGGAAGTGCTTATGTATTTTTGTGAGTGTGTCCAAAGCCGGCCCTCCCTATAAGCGAACTAAGCGAATGCTTAGGCCCCCACCGCCACTAGGGGCCCCCACTAGTTGTCAAGTCATTATGTTGCAAAGCGCGCCACTGTCACTTGGCTACATGGCCTGCCTGCCTGCTCGCACCCAGACTATAACTGAAAGCTTCTTGCACTGCCATATCTATATGTAAAATGTGTTAGATTATTGCTAGTTTGTGATTGCAATACTCCACTATTCACTGCAAGGCAGGTCTCCAGATGTACAGGGCCGGCCCTGAGTGTGTCTAAAAGTGGAGTGGAACACAGCCATGGTAGAAGTTTATGTGTCAAAGGACTCTAGTAGCCTAATTAAAAACTACAAAACTCACATTTGGATGTCACCAAGTTTTTACATCAACAATGATTAGTTTGTGTTTTAATAGTGCAGCATGTTGTTCATGGCTGATTGATTTGCTCTGTTTTCTCACTTCTATTTTTGTGCATTTATTTTTGCAACATCCTTCATCTAAACTGATGAAGTCATTCACACTGATGTTCAGTGGTGGATGAAATCACTTTCTCAATCAAAATTGATCATTGCTTCACAATGGACAATGTATCATTTTATGGTCTCAAAGTGCTCAATATCAGCTTCTTTTGTGTTTTTGTAACTTTTCTTTTAATTGATTAGTTTTATGTCCAATCATTTCATATGTTTGTACAAACCCTCAAACTACCACCATAAAAGGTCACCATCTAATGCTACTGACATCCACATTGATGAACAGCTGTAAATCACCATTTTTACTGTTAAAAAGAAAAAAAAAAAAAAATCATATTTTTCATTTTCACAATTATTCATCTTTTTGCAGTTTTACTTTAATTTTAGTCTACTAATGTTGTTTTCTTTTAAAGGAGGGGCACTAATACTGCTGCTGCTGGGCATTAAGATGATGTTAACCACAAGTTTGTCAGTCCAGAGCTATAAATGCATGTGTTAAAACAGTCAGTCATTTGGCTGCTGTTGATCTGATGAGCTTCAACACGGTAAGACAAACACACTCGTTCTTCAATGAAAATTGATGGTTGTTGCTCATATAACATACACATGTACATGTGAGAAATGTTAAGAATAGGGTGATGTACATACAGCAAAAGTTATGATTATAAGTGCTGATAAATGCTGTATTATAGATATATTTGATGCTGATGTCGGTCAGAATGGCTCCTCGTCTTCCTCTGATCTTTCAGCTCATGATTCACGGTGAGTCTCTGTTACATTCACATTAGAAACACTCTTATGTTTTTATTTAAGGCCTCACAAAGAGCAGCAGATGAGCACTTTCTTCTCTCCTGTACTCACATATTTCCATTTAAACAGGAAGCATGGGTGAGATACGTCAAAGGACTTGTGCTTTTTACAAATATCTAGTAGTCTTTTGTTATTTGCTAGTCAGTGTCCAGTGGTTTAGGAGGAACAAAGCATCTGATTGGACAAAAATCACTGTAACACCAGATCATGAATATATAATCTGTAGTGAATGTGCAAAGCTGTGTTAAATATTTACATTTGTGTCAAAGGAGTTCATTAGCGTATAGATGAGATCAGATCTGATTAAACTAAGGTGTTTAAATGCCACAAATCTCTTATTTTAATGTCACTGGGTATTTAATTAAAAAGTTGTTTTATAAATTCTGTTCTTGTCTTGTTTTTTTTTTGTTTGTTTGTTTTTTTTTTAATTATGTGATAGTGGAGTGTATTGTTCACATCTCTTTTTAATTTCCTGGTTTACCCATTTGTCACTGTGCATTTACTTATGCTTTTCAGCAACACCTTTCATAAAAAGTTGGTGATAAACTTCACATCATATATCACTCAATACATTCTGAAAATATTAGCTCATATTTCTTGAAAAGAGTTGCTGTTTTAAATTAGTAAAAAAATATTGTGTTCATGGTCTGTTGTAACTGATAAAACAACATTTTCATCCTGATGAATTGTGTGTTTCAGTGGTTTCTAGTGCTGATTGGGGTGTGAGTTACAATTATTCACACATCTGTGCTCTAAAGGACTCATCAGTGATAATGAACTGCACTTATACATACCCTACTGGATATCAGATCAATAAAACGTTCTGGACCAAAACAAATGTTAAAAATGATGCTAAAGAGTCTCCAGACCTGTCTGACGATCCTGAATACAGTCAGAGGCTTCAGTATCTGGGAGATAAACAGCAGAACTGCACCATCAGACTGAATCATGTGACACAGAAAGATTCACACATGTACTATTTCAGATTCACAACTGATAAACCTGATGTGAAATGGCTTGGTCATCCAGGAGTCAATCTTTCTGTCACAGGTGACTTTCATGAGGTTTCACTCTTCTTCTGTGCATTATGTTGAATAATAATGAGTGTGTGACAGCAGCACTAGATATAATGTGTGTGTTGTGTTCAGATCTTCAGGTGGAGTCTCCTGAGAGAGTGACAGAGGGAGATTCAGTCCGTCTGACATGTAAAAGCAGCTGCACTCTGACTGACAGAGCAACATTCATCTGGTACAGAAACTCACAGCCATTAACTGAGAGAAGAGACAGAAACAATGAACTCCTGCTGCAGTCAGTCAGAAGAGAGGATGCAGGCAGATATAGCTGTGCTCTACATGGACACACTTACATCTCTCCTGCTGTTCATCTCAATGTCATGTGTAAGTTTTTTTGTTTGTTTGTTTGTTTGTTTGTTTGTTTTTTATGTAAGATGTAAAAATCAAGCAGAGTTTAGAGCTACATATCTCTGGGATGACAGAGTAGTTGTTTAGCCAACTGCTGATTCATGATATAAACGTATTCAACATATGAAGTAAAATTTAGCCAATCAGCATCCTAAAATCTTATTATTTCATCGCCCCAAACAAGCCGCTGCTAAAATCAGAACTATGCCTGAATAAAGCAAAGCATGGTCTCTCTATAAAGTTTTGATGAATGACGATTGTAATCAAAGTAAAGACATAAATACATTTCAGCATAGTCAGCACAGAGTGTTTTGTAACAGATGCTTGATGAAAGGTATTTTGGAGGAGTTTGTGAGAATCAGTGGTGTTGTACATACTGTATAAACATCAAACACTCAAACTCAAAAATGTTCTTCATAGTTTTTGCTGTTGCAGTGTATATATACTTTGCGAATTAGGAAAAATTAGGAAAAATTAGGAAAAATGGAAATTGCTTTTAATTTAGCTTGAAAAAAAAAATACAGAATTGTGAGAATCACATTTAAATTAAAACATTAAATTAATCCAGAATTTTGTAAAACTTTATTATTATTTTAAGTAACTTATTTTTTTTTTCATCATTTTTCTTTAATTTTCACTGTTTAGCATTAAGACATACTGGGGTGTTTGCTGAAATTGTTCAATAATAACCATTTTATACATATATTTTATACCGCTAAAATTTTCCACCAGCTGCCACTGATGAATATTGAAACCTGTAGATCCTCCAGTGAATTCTGGGACCTCTGTCAGTCTATCTGGTAAAATATGGGGATATTCATAAAACTGTGTGAAATTTGCTATTTGTTTTTTTCATGTTTCTTTTTTTTTTTTAGATGCACCAAAGAGCATCTCAGTGTCCATCAGTCCATCTGGTGAAATAGTGGAGGGAGATTCAGTGACTCTGAACTGCAGCAGTGATTCAAACCCACCTGCAGAAATCAGCTGGTTTAAAGGAGAAACATTTGTAGGATCTGGAAGAATCTACAGCATCTCAAACATCAGCTCTGATCACAGTGGAGAATACAAGTGCAAGTCCAGAAATAAATATGGAGAGAAATATTCTAAGGGTCTGACTTTAAATGTTGTGTGTGAGTTAATGATCACCTGCACATTGTTCACATCCAAATTCAGCATTTTCTTATATTTGTTGTGAATTTAGATTTTTATTAATTTTAGATCCACCGCGGAACGTGTCAGTGTCCATAACTGGATCTGGTGAAATAGTGGAAGGTGATTCAGTGACTCTGATCTGCAGCAGTGATTCAAACCCACCTGCTCTGAACTTCAGCTGGTTTAAGGAGGATGAATCCTCATCTGTTGGATCTGGACAGAGTTTCAGTGCACTACAGAGTGGACGCTTCTACTGTGAGGCTCACAATCAACATGGATCTCAGAGATCAGACGCTGTTACTGTCACAGGTGAAGCTTTTATTAACACTCCTGTATCTTCACATCATTCATCAGTTTGTTAATTATTGTGATCTTCCTCTTTCAGTTCATCATGGTGCTGATGTGTTTGTGATCACAACAGCATCTGGAGGAGGATTCATTATTATCTTCATCATCATAATCATTATCACATGGTTTATAATGTGAGTTCAATTAAAAAACTGCAGTGATTATATACGTTAAGTTTTATTGTGATGTATTATTATGAAATGATTCATGTATGTTTGATTATAAGTAATTTTTAAGAACAGTATTCATATTTTCTATCTTTACATTTCTCTGCTGTTAATGTCTGTCATTATAACAGGAGGAAACGAAAGAGTGTTAAAACTGAAGATCTCATAATAAAACAGGTAAATCATGCAGACACAACACAACTTCACTGAAGCAGAAAATCAGTTAGTCAGCTATTATCTTATGTTATCTGATGTTAGATTTAGTCTGAAAATATTGAGACCTACTTCTGTATAAAATCTGTACCTTGCCTAAAAAACTGATTCATTTGTCTTAATTATGTATTGTGTTGTATTTCAGAGTGATCTCTATTCTGACGTGTCACAGAGAGTTTCAGTTCATGATGAGCCTCTTTCTGAAGCTGATACAGTCAATGATGCTCCGTATGTCAGTGTGAAACCCAACAGATTCAGAGGAAAAACTCCTGAATCCAGAGATACTGAGGAGATCCAGTACGTAACTGTCCAATATCACAGAAAGAAAGAGAAGAACAGATCGGAAGACAATGAATGTCAGTATGACAATATAAGAGTTCATCAGCCTGATGCTGCTGTGAGGTGAGAAAAAACAACTTAACCAGCACTAATTCATCAGCACTGATCATCTAGTCTAGTGTTTCTCAACGGGGGCGTTCGGAGAGCATCGGGGGGCGCTGGAAGCAATATTTTTGAAAGGGGGGCGTTGAGCTGTTTCTGGGGGGCGTTTGGTCAAGACGAGTTTACACCAAATAGGTATGAGCTGAAACTCACAAAAGAAAATGGTCTGCCACACCCTAACGCTGTCTTTACTGGATACATCAAAACGCACTTTCTATATTTATTTTTCAATCCCGCAGAAACAGAACGCGGCATCCGATTATTGTAGCGCTCGCGCTCAGTTGTTACTGAACGACTGATTATAACGGGATCTATGTGCTTTAACACAACGGGTCGCGCTGTTCACGGCCGGTGTTGTAGTGCTGTTTATGGAAGTTTTTTTCTAACAAAATTAAAATGAAAATTCAAATGCCTAGAATGATAAAATCATAAATCAAACTCTCAAAACAACTGCGCAAATGATAAATCAAATGCTCAAATTATCAAATAATAAATCAAAATCTCAAAATGGCTTCTCAAATGAGAAATCAAATGCTCAAACGTGATTTAATTTCCTCATTTGGGGAAGCATTAACTGTATCAAAAATCAAATTAAAAATCATTTGTATTTGATATTCAATTTTCACGATCAGCCCAGTATAAACCTGTCATAATTAAACCTATAATTCAGTGATCTAATGATAAATCAAATGACCAAATGATAAATAAAATGCTGAAACCAACATCGCAAATGATAAATCAAATGCTCAAATCAACATCGCAAACGGCAAATCAAATGCTCAACAGTGATGGATCGTTACTGAACGATTCGTTCATTTTGAAAGAATCTTTAATGTGACTCGGGACGAACGAGTCGTCTCGGGGAGTGATTCGTTCAGTCGCGCACTAGGTTCTGTACTGGAATTAGTTCACCTGTTTCGAGTCTTCGGGTTTTTGGAGTCGTTCGTTCATTTTATGGGGCTGTCACGTGATGAACGAAAGACTCGTTCGCAGTTCGACTTAACGCAGCCTGCGCAGCTCGATCAAATTCTGATTTAAAGCAGTGCATGCCGGTTAGAAATTTTGTCCGACTTGAGGCGGCGCCGACGCCTCGTGACTGACATCAAAGTACCGCGATAGCGATTCGAGAGCAGCCGACTGACTCAGCCGGCGCAGTTTCTTCAGAGCGGCTGCAGGAGCTCTAATGACCACATGGCTGTTTTACGATTGGCCAGATTCACCGTATGACAACGATCACGTGTGTTTCGGGTTTATTCTAACATCCGCAAGTCAAATAATGCTGACAAATCTGTGTTTTTAGAACAATAAAAGTGTTTTTACTGTAGTCACAATGTTACATTGAGTCAGATCTATCATAAAACACTGATAAAACATATATAACCCCACTTTATTAGTATTTAAATACTACATGTTTATGTTGATCATTATTCTTGTTCAGATGGCGCTGTATTAAACAGTATATGAGACGTATTTCTGTTGCTCATGAAAACGCTTTTTAAAAGTCTGTGTATTTGATAAATATTGCATTTAATTCACTTCATCTGTGATAGTGCTTGCAAACACTTCGAGAGCGTCACTAAGGAGAGCAGGAAGTTTTCTGTTTCTTATAGCATTATAGTTTTGTCTTGTTTGTAGTGTGATCAACGGTTGTGTAAGCAGTCGATGTGTTAGAGAGGCAACACGTAACATTTAAATAATATTTGCTAAAATGAACGAAATGACTCTAAAAAAGATTCGTTCGTTTTCTGAACGAGACTCAAAGGTCCGAGTCGGTAAAATGATCCAAACTTCCCATCACTACAGCGGATGAGGTACCCAGTTTCGCCGTGTAAGCTCCGCCCACTGTAGTTGATTGGCACTCCTCATTTGCATGGGCGTGTTCGGTTTCCATTTGAGCATTTGATTTATCATTTGAGCATTTGATTTGCCGTTTGCGATGTTGATTTGAGCATTTGATTTGCCTTTTGCGATGTTGATTTGAACATTTGATTTATCATTTGAGCATTTGATTTATCATTAGAGCACTGAATTATAGATTTAATTATGACAGGTTTATACTGGGTTGATCGTGAAAATTGAATATCAAATACAAATGATTTTTAATTTGATTTTTGTTACAGTTAATGCTTCCCCAAATGAGGATATTTAAATCACATTTGAGCATTTGATTTCTCATTTGAGAAGCCATTTTGAGAATTTGATTTATTATTTGATAATTTGAGCATTTGATTTATCATTTGCACAGTTGTTTTGAGAGTTTGATTTATGATTTGATCATTTTAGGCATTTGAATTTTCATTTTAATTTTGTTAGGAAAAAACTTCCATAGCTGTTCGCTGCTAGTTTACACCAATACTCCCGCTCCTAGACCTGACGGTGTATCATTTCCTTAGCAACGACTTCAGTACTTCAGTGTTTGCTTGACTTTCTGTAGTGCAGCCGCTGCGTCAAAACAATAGCAAGCATTTAGACAAGAGATGTTTTTTCTTGTTTAGAAAAATTAATATCAATACTTTTTGTTTGCTGATTGGCTGCGGTTGGTTTGAATACCACATTTCTAAAGAGTTTATTCAAAGCTCACAAATATAGCCTAATTTATATCCACGTGGCTTTTTTAAATGATAAATCAAAACTGTGATAAATGTCATGTGCCATTCAATGACATAAAAAAATTATGTATGAGCTGTTTTGGGGGTTAAGATACATGCTTTCAAAATGGGCCTATATATTATATATAAAAAAAAGCTTTCTATTTGTATATATTTTAAAATGTGTTTTCTTCTCATGCTAAGCTACAGTACATTACTACAGCTTTAAGTGTCACATGATCTTTCAGAAATTATGCTGATTGTTGCTTAAGAAACATTTCTTATTATTATTATAGCTGGCACAACACACTGGAAAAAAGCAAGATTTGAAATTTAATTGAAGATCCATTAAATCAAATATATAAATCAGGACAGCACTAAAATAGTAACTATTTTGAAAATGAGGACCATATGTTTCCCATCTTTCTACAACCCCAATTAAAAGTTGGGGCTTTTTGTGAAATGCCATAAAATCAAGAATATGCCATTTGTTTTCTTTATCCTTTATTTAATTGACTTAAGTACAAAGAAAAAATCCAATGTTTTCACTGGCCAACTTAGTTTTATTTTGTTAATATAAACAAATTTTGAGCCATGTTCCAGCTTTGCTTGTGAAGACTGAGAAGCTCCATTTATAGCCAAACATGATTCCCTCACCTATTACCAATTCACCTGCTTGCTGTGCTTCAAAGCAGTTTATTTGGTTAATCTATAACCTTTTCACTTTCATTTAGCCTCTGTCCCAACTTTTTTGGAGTGGGATACATACTTATAAAATATTAAATATGTTTAAATTTAAAGTTGGTCAGTGAAAACTTTGGAAATCTTTTCTTTGTACTTTTGTCAATTAAATAAAAGTTAAATAGGATGAACAAATCACAGATTTGATCATTTTACAAAATGTCCCAAGTTTTCTAGAATTAGGGTTGTGCTTAGTTTTTTTAAGTAAATTTTGAAATATTCTCACAAAATCTATGAAATATAGTAAAGTAGGGTTTATGTGTAAATGTGGTATTTACTCACCAAAATATGTCCACTATGTCATTTTTATTTAGTCTTTTTAAATTTGGGGCAAAAAAAAAAAAAAAAAAAAAAAACACTATCTCAACAACACTGAAGCTATAGCAATAAAAACCACCAACATGCTTAAAAACTCTGTAAATGAATGTTATTTCACTTATTTTAAAATAATTTACTGTAAAAAAGTACTTCACTGTCTTTTTTGATCAATTCAATGCATCCTTGAAATAAAGTAATTTCCTAAAAATCATAATGGCCCCATACATTTGAATTACTGTAAATATAATAACACTCCTCATTATAAACACCAAATAATAATAATCAACTTTAATATTCAGTGAGGACAATTAGACTATGATTTATTTGATGGGGGGCGGTGAGGGACCTGGATAATGGGTAGGGGGCACTGGCCCAAAAAAGGTTGAGAACCACTGATCTAGTCTAAACATCATTGTGCTCCTGTTTGATTTTTAGGCAATCACATGTTCAAATTGTTGAAGACGCATTAGTGATCTACAGCAGCATCAAATGAGCGATAGAGACCAGCGAACACAAAGCCTGTGTTCAACTGTTTACTGAGCAACTGTTGGATAATTGTATAGTTGTGCAATATTTTTCTCATCTGTTTGAACCACAACCACTGTAAAAATTCAAAACCCATATTTCCTCTTAGAGAATGAGTCATTGTGTGCTAGTTTTTTTTTTATGTTCTATCTGTCTGTCTATCTGTCTATCTATCTATCTATCATCTATCTTTTCATCTGAGTTTAATCTATTAGTAGTGTAGAGGTTTTTTTTTTTTTTTTTTTTACATCACACTATGCAAAGTACCAAAAATTAAAACAATAGTTTTAGTGCGGTTATTAATTGTTAAAGTATGTTTTTGTAGCATCTGGACCAATCAGACATACAGTTATTTGTTACATTTAACAAATAATCTTTAAAACCAACAACCCAGTTATATGCTGGAGTTTTGAAGACAACCCCCCCAAAGCAACTAACACCCCAAAAGGGCTCAGTTGCCAGGACAACGATCTGATATCACAGGTTTTATTGCCTCAAGGAATGCAAACGGAGCACACTACATTTCTCTATAGGAAAGACACAATGCCTATAGAAATGGACTCTTTCCTATTCCTTCACAGACAAACCTTTCTTTGACCTTCCTACCACACATAGCCCAGGTCATTGTGTACTGTACTACTGCATTGTATTTTAATTTTGTCTGTTGTATTTGTATTTGTCTTTCTACTGTTTTATGCATGTATTATGATAGATGACTAGTAGTATAACCCACCTATGCCATGCTTGGACTCTTTGAGTTCGTATTTTAATGATCTAAAAGATGGTGTAAATTAGATGTTGATACCTTTGCAACATGTTAGTGTTTTAAGAAACCTTAGTAGTTTTGCATCAGCACCCAATCGAATTACCCATGCAAAATACCATGCTCACGGACAAAGAGTCGTAAACTTTCCCTCCAAAGGTGAAAGTTACCATTGGTTCGTGGGGCTTAAAGGCTTCAAATGATTGAACGCCCTTTCTCCCTTCCTTCTCTCTCTTCACTGTCTTCCTCGTCTGCAACATCTACCGATTGCTGCCCGTGTGGAGGAACCCACGGGGAGCCTGATCCGGCACAGGGCGTGCCTGGCGGGCCTGACAGGCCCAACACTGGCTCTCGACCACAAAGAGCCAGACACTTCCACTCAACTCCTGAATTCATTTTCATGACTCGCCTCAGTCAGTCAGTGGTTCTTTTAGAACCTAAGAAGATGAGCTAGAACTCTTCAGGACTTCCTTAAGCGTGTGCCAGGCCTTGCGGCCTTGTCTTTCCATTCCCCAAAGATCACAGGACTTCAGCTGAGTCCCTCTCAGCTCTTGGTTCTTCTTCACTTTTCACATGGGAAGAAACTCCCAGTCACCAACGAGTCAGGACATCTTTGGAGTTCATCACTCTTCAGACCCGGAAGAACGTGAGTGCAATTCCAAAACCACCACTGCTCCAAACCATCAAGACTTTCAGAGACTGCATTTGGACACTTGTTCAACGACCAAGGCAATGCAAGTATCGTGCACTTAACTAAACAAAACAGAGGTTTAGTATAAGCTGTAGACAGCACTGATGGTTTCACTCAGGTGGTTAACTGACTCTTTTCATAGCTTCATTTCCTTGTCTCTCTCTAACTGCTTCTCACTGACCC
This sequence comes from Labeo rohita, assembly GCF_022985175.1. Classification (NCBI taxonomy): domain Eukaryota; kingdom Metazoa; phylum Chordata; class Actinopteri; order Cypriniformes; family Cyprinidae; genus Labeo; species Labeo rohita. The sequence goes on from NW_026127648.1 coordinate 88,339, forward strand.
TTCTCCCATGTCTGAGTGCTTTCATGTTTGTTTGTTTAGGTTAGTTAATGTGTTAGGCCTTCGTTAATAAAACTCTTGTGCACAAATTACATGAGTTTTGATTCTGATTCTGCCTTGCAATTTAATGTCCCTTTACGATTCCGATTCTTCGAGCTACGTGCTCTAATGAAATGGTACTTTAAGAAAGTTATTTTCTGTGGCCAAGAAAATATCATTTTTTAGAGTTGATATACAAATTGTACTGAATGTTCGCTGGGCGAACAGATTAGTTGATGGAAAATTAATTCTGCTACAGTTACTACTGGCAGCTGATATAAATAATTGTAATTAATCATAATTAATTGTAATTATTTATATACATTTCCCTTTGAGCTAAATTCGCGACATTTTCACAAGCTAAAGAGTTTTCTTTTCAAGTTTCACTTTGTATGTTTTTATAACTAAGGCTGATGCTTCAATAAGCCTGACTGACCTCCAAGCCTTCTGAAGGTATAGTTCATCCAAAAATGAAAATTCTGTCATTAATTACTCACTGTCATGTTCATCCAAACCCGTAAGACCTTTGTTCATCTTTGGAACATGAATTAAGATATTTTTGATGTGTTTGATGCATCTGACGGTGACGTGGAAGAGCACTGTATTCTGTTTCACTTCTGTAGCAGAAAAACAGCAGCTTTGCAGCTTCTTTCATACTGGTCAAACACAAACTAAACATACTCTTGTCTTGGCCAATCGGTTCAATATTCTGCATAATAAATCACTGTGAGACATGTGTGAATATGGACTGGTTTACTGCTTAAATATCCAGTTTATGTTAGTGTCTGTACTTGGTACAAGTGAAGTGACTGAGGTTTCTGACCCATGTCAGGAATGCAGCAATAGTGTTTATTCTTATAGCACAAGCTTCCAGAGAATAAACACACTGTAAAAAATTGTTTAAATTCTAATAGTAACAACAATGTTTTCAATTTGAGTATCAGTGTCCCAATCTTATGAGAAAACTAATTAACTAAACAAAAACAGTTATGATGTTTTTTTCTTCAAGTTAAATACAACTTCTTAAGATGTTTAGAGAACAGGAAATATTACAGGAAAATACAGCATAAAAATGTTTAAACTATGAGCATACTTCGCTTTAACATTTATATTTCTATACAGTAGCATTCATTTAATTCCAGTTACATCATGTTTCTGAAACTATAAAGAAATAAAATGCTTCACTGACTCTGATGTAATCAGTCAATCATGTGTGGCTCCGCCCACAGAACTCAGGATTGGTTCCTTTGCACTCCGACTCTTATTGCAGCCTTTTCCTATTGTTCAAAAACAGGCAATAACATAAAGAAAGACAGTCTGAAGTTCACCAACATCATTATGAAACCTTCCACAAGACACATAAAACAATCAAAGTACTGAAGAGAGTTTTATTGATAATGTTGAGAAGAGCTGCAGGTTCAGACACCTACTGATGGATTCTCATGTTTAGGTCAGGAGTCTTTAGGAGGTCTGACCAAAGACCAGTGATGATGATTTGACAGATCTGTGATGATGATCTGACTTTGATGTCTCAGTTACTGTGAGCTCAAGAGCTGAATACAGACATCACAGTTGCACTTGCAGCTGTGTGCACACTGTGGTGGAAGAAAAACACTGGTAACAAGTGGAGGGAAATGGGCAAAATCCATGGAATAAGAGAGAAAAAAAATGTATGCCTTTGGATGTCAGAATCAGAATGTAAATAATTTCTCATAGAACACTGTCATCAGAGACACGATTTGAAAAAAAGTCAGAAGTTCTAAATATAAACTCAAAATGACCTTTTTTATTATTTTATTCCATGGCTTCCATAAACTGCTACTTTAAAGCTGCCACCATATAGGCTCCATTCATTTATTTGAACTATTAAAACTAACTATTTGAACTACTAAAAAACTATTACTATTTGCAAACACCAAAATTGGTCTATATATGTCTTCTCTGGGAACAGAGTTGGTTTGAATCACTCTGACATCAGGCTTTTTAAATGATTCATTAACTGAATCATATGAGTAATTTGTTTGTGAATCAGACGCTGTTCATGTTATGAGGACATTTCAACAGGTTTTGATTTTCTGATTCTGAAGTTGTGACTGGTTGATTTACCTTCACTGTGAGATCTTCAGATTTACTCCTTCGTTTTTTTCTGTAATAATGACAGACAGCATACAGATGATTATATTTAAAAATATCAATGTTGTTTTTGGTTCTCACATTACAAAGAGGATGACTAATGTTCCACTGCACCATCATTAACATGCGATCCCAAAAATGACATGCACACTGGATCTGGGATGAACTGAAAGAGAGAAACATAACAGCTAATATCAACTGTCCGAAAAAAAGAAAGTTATACAGGTTTGCTCTTTCAGACCTTCACCTGTGACAGTAACAGTGTCTGATCTCTGAGATCCATGTTGATTGTGAGCCTCACAGTAGAAGCGTCCACTCTGTAGTGCACTGAAACTCTGTCCAGATCCAACAGCTGAGGATTCATCCTCCTTAAACCAGCTGAAGTTCAGAGCAGGTGGGTTTGAATCACTGCTGCAGATCAGAGTCACTGAATCACCTTCCACCATTTCACCAGATCCATTAATGGACACAGAGACATTCCTGGGTGGATCTGAAACAGACCAAAGAAGAGGCACATTTAGGTTTTACAACTGTCAACCCATTAATCTGTTGCCAGTTACTGAATCATCATAAACTCACACATGACATTTAAAGTCACAGCATCAGAGTCTTTCTCTCCATGTTGATTTCTGGACTTGCACTTGTATTCTCCACTGTGATCAGAGCTGATCTTTGAGATGCTGTAGATTCTTCCAGATCTTACAAACGATCCTCCTTTAAACCAGCTGATTTCTGCAGGTGGGTTTGTTTGTTTGTTTTTTTCAGAAGTACAAATGAATCGGTTCACACATGTGACATTGAGATGAACAGCAGGAGAGATGTAAGTGTGTCCATGTGGAGCACAGCTATATCTGTCTGCATCCTCTCTTCTGACTGACTGCAGCAGGAGTTCATTGTTTCTGTCTCTTCTCTCAGTTAATGGCTGTGAGTTTCTGTACCAGATGAATGTTGCTCTGTCAGTCAGAGTGCAGCTGCTTTTACATGTCAGACGGACTGAATCTCCCTCTGTCACTCTCTCAGGAGACTCCACCTGAAGATCTGAACACAACACACACATTATATCTAGTGCTGCTGTCACACACTCATTATTATTCAACATAATGAACAGAAGAAGAGTGAAACCTCATGAAAGTCACCTGTGACAGTAAGAGTCACTCCTGGTTTACCAAGCCATGTGCCATCAGGTATATCACTTGTGAATCTAAAATAGTACTTGTCTTCATCTTTCTTTGTCACATTATTCAGTCTGATGGTGCAGTTCTGCTGTTTATCTCCCAGATACTGAAGCCTCTGACTGTATTCAGGGTCCTCAGACAGATTATCATTATCACTGATGAGTTCTTTAGTGCACAGATGTGTGAATGACTGTAACTCACACCCCAGGCAGCACTTGAAACCCCTGAAACACAGAAATAATTTTTTTGCAGCTTTTAATCCATGTGTGTTCTTATTAGCAGACATACACATTTAATGTGCAGTACTTCTCATTTATACTTGTGCACAGGGACAGATTTTTTGTTTAATATAACGCTACAATTTTCCACAACACGATATTTACAGAACAGACAAAGGTTAAAACAAGCGCAATGAAGTCAGAACTCAACCGAAACTCTCCACTAGAGGACAGTGTTGACCAGATTTATACTATACTTTAAACTACAGGGGTTGGACAGTGAAACTGAAACACCTGGGTTTAGACCACAATTAGTATGCCGTTTGGCCTCCTTTTGCAGCCAATACAGCATTATTTCATCTTGGGAATGACAAATACAAGTCCTGCACAGTAGCCAGAAGGATTTTGAGCCATTCCTTTAGAACAGTGGCCAGGTCACTATGTGATGTTGGTGTATGAAAACATTTCCTGACCCCTCCAAAACACCCCAAATGGCTCAATAATAAAGATCTGGTGACTGTAAGGCCATGGGAGATGTTTAACTTTACTTTCATGTTCATCAAATGCTTTGTCAAGTCTTGCTGTGTGTATTTGTTATCATCCTAATACAACCACCTTCAGGGTAAATGTTTGAGCTATTGGGTGCATGAACCTTCACACTCTGCTCTTATTGGTGGAATGTGGTGACTGAAGGCTGCATAAATATAGCCATGAAATCAGACATTTGACCAGTGATTCAGTTTCAAAATAAACCCCAAAAATAAATTTAATAAAGACATTAAAACAAATGCTTAAAAATTATGATGAAGAAAAAAATCAGACATTTGACATGTTGCAAAAATAGTGAAATACTTTAAAAAAGATTAAAAAATTATACAATTTTGCTGTAACATCAGAGACTCACCATAAATCATGAGCAGAAAGATCAGAGGAAGAGGAGGAGACATTCTGACTGACATCAACACCTACAACAACCAATAAATAATCAGCTAATGTACCTACATTGCAGAGATGGGAAGTAACTAAGTACATGAAATTTTTAACCATGAAATTTGTATTAAAACTATGGTTGTGAATTAAAACAAATTCTAATAAATCTGCCAAAAAACATGGTTAATTTTGATAAGAGAAAAAATATGACTCATGATAAAGCAAAAACATATTCAGAATAAAGATATTGGCATAATGTAATTATTATTGCACTATTTTTGACAATAGATATTTTTGATTGAACTCAAATATCTTTTTTTAACAAACTTTTTTTTTGAGTTGACTGAACTTAAAATGTTAAGGCAACCAGGTTACAAATTATTTAAAGTTGACTCAACAAATTGTTTTTTACAGTGTAGGAGTTGTGTGGATTCTTTGTCTGGACAAATGATTACAATCAATTGTAATGACATTGTGTATAGCAGGGACTGAAGTTCTCCAAAATCCACTAATTCTCCAGTGGATATAAAGAGATGTGATATAAGTATCAGTACTGGATCTGTGCATTAGGTCTTAAAATGACAGCAGTCTAATATACCTGCTTCTGTCTGTTTCATTAATGTTAATTAAATAACAAAAGATGGAGAGAAAATCACATTTACTGCTCTTGACTGAAGCACTTTTAACTAAGGAATCATCTATAATTCTATCCAATGCATTGACAACAGAAACAATAACTTAATGTGATTACTATGATTTTATTTAGTTTTATTTTGTTGAGTATTTAAATGAAGGGACAGTAAAAGGAATATGAAGTAGCATAAAAAAAAAAACAAGGTTAGATGACATGTGGATTTTAGTAAGTGGCCAAATAACTGGACCTAATGTTTAAACATTTTTTAGTGTCTTTTTTTTTTTTTTTTTTTTTTTATAATTCAAATCTGAGCTTTTGATTTTTTCTTCACTGTGCTATCATCATTTATGTGCTTTATCAGTTTAATAATTGTAGTTGAATGTTCCTGAACAATTGTTCTTTGTACTCAAATTAATAAACTGCAGAAGACTGCTTTTTGTAAATATATAGTCATAAATAGTCCTGCATGTCTCTGTGTCAGACATGAGGTTTCATCTACGACACAAACTCAAGCACACATGATGCTTTCGGTGTCTGTCGTCTCAGCTTTATTAGGATATAAACGCAAGAACTTTTCTCCAGAACTGCTCTGATAATAATAATAATAATAATAATAATAATAATAATAATAATAATTTTAAAAGGAATAAATCACACTATTTTATTCAGTTGTTTTACAGTAAACCTTTGCTGTACAGTACTTTGTTTGCCAAAACATAAAATGAATTGTTACATTTTCATTAAAATGGAATCCAGAAAAAACAAAAAACACTTATTTTGAGTACAATAAAACATAATTTGAGAAAAAATAAAACAGATTTCATATGGCCCTAAAATATTTTTGACCAATTTTTAATGAATTGTTATTGTATGCATTTAAACTGTATACATTTTAAATTTCTAATAATTAGACATGTTTTATCACAATTTACTTTAACCATTAAACAGAATCCAGACAAATTAAACAAAACATGTTATGAAGAAATATTAAACATAATCTAGAAAAAATAAAAATTTCAGTAAAATGGAAGTCTAATGGCATCTAAGATTAAAATTGTATTAAGCATGTGCTTGATCACTGTTATAATTATGAGGGGCTCCTTTTCTCTCCATAAGCAGTCCCTGGCCCCAACCTCGTTCCTGAGGGCCCCCGAACACTGCATGTTTTCCATCAAACACACCTGATTCAGATCATCAGCTCATTAGTACAGACTCCAAGACCTGAAATTGGTGTGTCAGACAAAGGAGATATGCAAAATGTGCAGTGTTGGGGGCCTCCAGAACGTGATTGTGAACCACTGCTCTAATGGACGTCTCTGCTGTACAGTAGTGAGAATCATGTGATACAATAATCAAAGATATCCAGCAGGGGGTGACAGAGAAAAAAAAGGGAAACAAGTTTCCTGTCTCTGTGTGCAAGAACATCATTATAAGTCGTCCAGCAAAATGTTTGGTTACATAATCTTGTTCTCTAAATATCTTCAGTAAATATATTTAAATTTACTTAAAGAAAGCCATCACTATTTTTCTGTAGTTTTAATTCAGTAATGTATTTCTCTTGTTAAGGCAGGGAGACTTATATTTCCGCTGATGGGCATTAAAACAATGTTAACCACACAAACAATCATGTCTAGAGCTATAAATGCATGCGTTAAAACAGTCAGTCATCTGGCTACTGCTGACCTGATGAGCTTCAACACGGTAAGACAAACACACTTGTACTTCAGTAAAAACTGATGATTATTGCTCATATAACATACATGTCTTAACATGTGAAATATTAAGAATAGGATGATGTACATACAGTAAAAGTTATGACAATAAGTGCTGATTAATGCTGTATTATAGATATATTTGATGCTGATGTCGGTCAGAATGGCTCCTCGTCTTCCTCTGATCTTTCTGCTCATGATTCACGGTGAGTCTCTGTTACATTCACATTAGTAACACTCTGATGTTTTTATTTAAGGCCTCACAATGAGCAGCAGATGAGCACTTTCTTCCGTACTGTGATCATATGTTTCCTTTTAAACAGGAAGTTTGGGTGAAATACATCAAGGGACTTATAAAAATCCAGTGGTCTTTTGTTAGTCACTGTCAGGTTGTTTAGGAAGGATGTGCTCATTATTCAGAGCATCTGATTAACTAGTGAAACAAATTGTGAATGTTTTTGGCTCTTGATATCAGAAATTAATATGTTAAATATTTATTGTGTCACATGAGTTCAGAGATATAGACCAAGTAAAAATCAACTTTGATTATTTTCTTACTCTTGTTTTTCATTATTTGATAGTGCAGCATGTTGTTCACGGCTGATTTCCTGGTTTTTCTTTCACTTCTTTGTCACTGTGCATTTATTTCTGCAACACCTTTCATAAAAGCTGATGATGAACTTCACACCATATATCACTCAGTAGACTCTGTGAAAATGAGGTTTTGTTTTCTGTAACGAGTTGCTGTTTAGTGGTAAAAAAGTATTGTGTTCATGGTCTGTTGTGACTGATAAAACATTTTTATCCTGAAGAATTGTGTGTTTCAGGGGTTTCTTGTGCTGATTGGGGTGTGAGTTACAGTCATTCACACATCTGTGCACTAAAGAACTCATCAGTGATAATGAGCTGCACTTATACATACCCTACTGGATATCAGATCAATAAAGTGTTCTGGACCAAAACAAATGTTGAAAATGATGCTGCAGAGTTTCCAGATCTGTCTGAGGATCCTGAATACAGTCAGAGGCTTCAGTATCTGGGAGATAAACAGCAGAACTGCACCATCAGACTGAATCATGTGACACAGAAAGACGAACATGAGTACTATTTCAGATTCATCACTGATAAACCTGAATGGAAAATGGCTTGGTCGTCCAGGAGTGAATCTTACTGTCACAGGTGACTTTCATGAGGTTTCACTCTTCTTCTGTGCATTATGTTGAATAATAATGAGTGTGTGACAGCAGCACTAGATATAATGTGTGTGTTGTGTTCAGATCTTCAGGTGGAGTCTCCTGAGAGAGTGACAGAGGGAGATTCAGTCCGTCTGACATGTAAAAGCAGCTGCACTCTGACTGACAGAGCAACATTCATCTGGTACAGAAACTCACAGCCATTAACTGAGGAAGTGACAGAAACAAAACTCCTGCTGCAGTCAGTCAGAAAAGGGATGCAGGCAGATATCTCTCCTCCACACACTTGATCTACAGACTGTTCATCTTTTGTCACGTTTACAGACCATTTTTCAAGTTCAAGTTACATATCTCTGATAAATAGGTTTTGTGGAAGCTCTTGTTTTTTCACCAAATTCATAAGTCATATAATTATCTCATTAAACTCAACACTGCTTAAATGCTGTCTTCTTATCTAGGACTTGTAAGTCTGACTTTGTGATGTCAAATTTATTTTGGTAATGTTTTGTATTTTTTTTGTGTTAGATGCACCAAAGATCGTCTCAGTGTCCATCAGTCCATCTGGTGAAATAGTGGAGGGAGATTCAGTGACTCTGATCTGCAGCAGTGATTCAAACCCACCTGCAGAAATCAGCTGGTTTAAAGGAGGAACGTTTGTAGGATCTGGAAAATTTTACAGCATCTAAAAGATCAGCTCTGATCACAGTGGAGAATACAAGTGCAAGTCCAGAAATGAACATGGAGAGAAAAGACTCTGATACTGTGACTTTAAATGTCATGTGTGAGTTTTATGAATCATATTTTATTTTTTAACCACATACAGTATATGTGTTTGTTTCCTTATTTGTCAGTATATTTTGTCACAGGGGCATAGATTTAGGGTGGACGGAGGGGATGTGTCCCCACCAATATCCTCCGACCAAATGTCCCCACCAATAATTTAATCCACTTAAAAAAAAAAAAAAATCGTGCTGTCAACATTAACCTAGACACGCAGAAAGGGATAAATCACGTTCTCTCCTTGAGTCCTCCCGCCCCCAAAACACATATGAACATTTTGATTGGCTGTGCCTTTCCCTGCTATCATGTGAGAGGCTATGGCTGCGTTCAGATACAAGCAGCGCCAAATGGATAAGGACAACATAAGGAGCTTTTTTTTCAAAGAAAAGTTTAAGTCACTTCAAGTTCGCTAGTGAATCCATCAAAATAACAACAACAGTTAACGTTAATGCTAGTGGTTTTTTTTTTTTTTTTTACCGCTTTGACGCACATTCATTATAGCAGGGCAGGCTATAGTCTGTGAATACGGACTTAAAACTAACAGCAGATTAAACAGCTAAATGTAAAAGTATAAATATGATCCCTGTCAGTTCTCCTAATCTAATGACGACTATTTGTCAGAAATCAGTCTTGTGAAAGAAATTGATGTGCTACATACTAATATTGCCATGGCTAGAATTTTGTTGACAGTTCACCAATAGACAATCCACTTCGCACAAATAGGTCCCCACCAATGTCCAGAGCAAATCTACGCCCTTGTTTTGTCATATCCAATCCTGTTAAGCATTTGGTGTATATTTCGGTGTGTATTTCAGCAGTCAGATATTTCTCATCTGTTGCTGTTTCTGCTGTTGTTGGTGTTTTACTCGGTGGAGCATCAGGTGCTTTTGTGATGTACATTTGGTAAGAAGTTCCTTTCAAAAATAACTGCTGTATTTTTGCAGTATTAACTTACTAGATTTTGGTTAAGTGTTATGTTTAAGTAAAGTACACTTGTTTACCACACAACAGTTACAGTTACTTGTTTACCGTGTACAACAGTTAAAAATTGCAGTTTATCCATTAGTAAAATTAGGTTTATTAATAAATCTAAATGAATCTAATTTATAAACAACATTATTGTAAAAGTAGGCATTTGCTTAGTGACTTAAAGTTCAACTCAAAGTCCTTCAAGACTTGTTTTGCTTTTTCAGTCTTACTAAAAGGATGAACAGAAGATCTGCTATCAAGGAGTCTGCGGTGAGATCATCACAATTATTTACAGTGTTTTTCTGCATGCAGAAATGTTTCCTACAGCCGTACAGAGATATGAGAGTATAAGCCACATGAGTCTATATTTCTTTATCCAGTTAAAAGTTCCTCTAAACTTTAAAGTCAGTATAGTTACTGATTTTCAACATGAACTCACAGTGTTTGTGTCCTTCTGTCTCTGTAGATCTCTGATCCCAATGAAGACACATACACAGCTCTTGAGCTCAAGTCCACGACCTCTGACCTGTACGACACACTCACAGTAAGTGAGACGTCAAAGTCAGATCATCATCACAGATGATCACATGAGCGATCTCTCGCTCTCTTCCACACAGATCGTTCATCGCAGACCTCCTGAAGACTCCTGCATGACTCGTGATCCTCAACATGAGAATCCATCAGTAAAGCCGGGTTCACACTACAGGAGTTTTAAAATCCTAACCGATTATGAAATCTGGTTGCAGCGCACACATAAGAAGAATCTTTGCAGATTATCTTCCCTAAAATCTTAAACATGCACACACTACAAGATTTGAAAATTGTGGCACATCACACACTACAAGATATTATTAAGATTATCATGAAGGAGGGAGCGCCTCACGTGATCTTAAGCAACAGATCGTCATTTCAGCAACTAATGTTTACAAATGTTAGTTAACTGTTATATACTTTAACTGTTTTATATCTATAGATTTTACTTTAGGCAGGTTGTGATTTGAGAAGGCAAAATTGATTAAACATAGTATATGATCAACTCACTGTCTGCCGCTGACCACTTGGTTGTTAATTTAAAAAAAACAAAAACTTATATTTAACGAACAAAAAAATGCTTCTGTATTATATACAGAAATCTTAAATTAAAACAGTAAAAAAATAAAACAGTAGTATAAGCTGTTTTGGGAGAAGGGGAAAAGAGATGGGCTCGGGTCGGACTCGGGCCTCATGGAGCATTGCTTTCCTTACTCCATGCGGTTGTGGTGTGTTTTCAACATATTATACAGACAGTGTTACTAAAAAACATAAGAAGCAGTTTCCTCCATCTTCACTATCCAACGGACCGTACAGCAGCTGTTTTGCGGTCGTGCATTGGCTGTTGTGAAAGTACTGAGGTAATCATAGCCGTGATCATCCCGATTTAAAATCCTGGATATCAAACATGTTTGATATGATCGGGGCAGCCCCGATTTGTGTGAGAGCAGATCGGGAGGTGCAAGATTCGATCTGTGAACGTCTCACATTACCAGATAATCCGTGCCGAACATTGGGACCGATCGAGGTGCTCGACAAGATTTTTGCTCTGATTCTCGGGAGGGCAAAATCGGGCTAAAAATCCTGTAGTGTGAGGCCGGTTTAAGTGTCTGAACCTGCAGCTCTTCTCAGTATAATCAATAAAACACTCTTCAGTACTAGTTTGATTGTTTTATGTATCTTGTGGAAGGTTTCATAATGTTGTTGATGAACATCAGTCAGTCGTTCTTCATCTGATTGTTTATGTAGATCAGTAGGAAGATGCTGCAGTAAGAGGCGGAGCACAAAGGAACCAATCCTGAGCTCTGTGGGGGTGGAGCTACTCATGATTGACAGGGATCATTAGTGAAGAACAGTGGAATGTAACAGTGGAGTTAAATTAAAGTTAAAAGCTGGTGAATTGTTGTGTAAATATTTACTGTGAAATTTAGGTCAGCAATGCAAAACACAGGAAGTGATGTTCAGTGGTGGGATACAAGCTCCTGCTTCACAATGACGAATGTATTGTTTTATGGTCTCAAAGTGCTCAATATTCTCAGCTTCTATTCAGCTAATTTGTCTTTTGCTGTTACTTTCCCTTTAAATGATCTCTTTTATTTGTGATCGTCTCATATGTGCTTATACAAACCACAAACTACCACCAGAGGTCACCATCTCCTGCTACTGACATCAACACTGATGTACAACAGCTGTAAATCACCATTTTTCGTCTTCATTTGCATGTTATTTTATCCTGTACTGTGTTTAAAGTTCTTCATATGTTTGTATTGTAATTCTGAACACATCCGTTCCTGCATCTTGTCTGGTTTCTTTGCTGTAGCATCTGTTCACCTCATCATTGGGGCAGCTGTGGCCTAATGGTTTGGGAGTTGGGCTTGTAACCGAAAGGTTGTGGGTTTGAGTCCCAGGTCTGGAAAGGATTGATTGTGGGGGGAGTGGTAAACCAGTACTCTCTCCACCTTCAATACCACAACTGAGGTGAGTCCCTTGAGCAAGACACCAAACCCCCAACTGCTCCCTGGGTGCTGCAGAGATAGCAATATGGCTGCCCACTTGTGCGTGTGTGTTGTGTTTGTGCACTTGGATGGGTCCATTATTATTTGAATGTGTTTGTATTTCCTGGTTCAGGATGCATTTTAAATTAGAAAATTTAAATGACAAAATTCAAATGGTGTGATGTTATTTTCTTTCATTAAAATGCATTATTTAAATATCAATACTGACTGGTCGTAATGAGAGGAGTTTATGCTGTGAGTCTCCTCTGGAATTCCTGAAATAATTAAAACTCATTTGGGCTTCAGCAAATGAAAGAAAATTTAAATAAAAAATACACCTTTAAAAAAAAAAAAAAATAATATTTTACACAAGTTCTGCACATTAATAAGTAAATCATCTGATCACCTGCTTGGCTCTAATGGACGTCCCTGCTGTATGGAAGCGTGAGTCACGTGACACAATAATCAAAGATGTCCAGCAGGGGGCGAAAACTGATCTATAATAGAGAACTGTGTTGCTCATGATGTCATAAAAGTGAAGCCACTGCACCGCCATATTGTTTGTTTTCTATTTATTAAGGACATGCGTGTGTAAACGTCTCTATTATCACACAAGTCATCAGTCATATAATGGCAATGCCACACAGAGAGAAGTCAGGAAATTAAGGTTTCCTGTTCCTGTTTCCTGTCCATGGTATCACTCTTTGCATTGTATTTAATGTCAACATCTAAACTGTATTGAGAGCAAACCCTCAATAACTGTTGAAGGCCCACACTATACGGTAAAATAATAATAATAATAATAATAATAATAATAATAATAAAATTCACCAAATCATCCACCATCAAGTGCTTAATGATGGCGTTACCAACCATAAAACCATGCCTGTTCCACAGCTGTTTAACAGCTTCGATAATCAGCCATATAAGCATTAAAGAAAAAGGGAGACAGAATGCTTCCCTGTTTAACTCTACTGCATACATTGTGCAAACATAGTTACTCCATTTTACATGCATTGGCTGATGAGCATAGAAAAAGCCAGAATTTTCATTGGAGATTTAGGAGCTCCTCTGTTGTGCAACTTGTGAAATCATATTTCATGGTTTATGCGATCAAAGGTTTTAGAGGCATCAATAAGACATACAAATTGTGGAATTATTCCTGTACAAATCTAAAATGCATCAAAAATAAATCTAAAAGCCATAAAATACTGCCTTTGTACATCTTGGTCTTGTGCAAAGGACTGCTTGAGGCAAGACGGTGCTCCACAATATCAGTATACAAGGAACACAACTCGATACAATGTTGCGAGTTCTTACAATTAATATCACAGCATGCAGTTGCGTCTTTCGGTAAATCTAGATTACTCAACAGTGTGTCAGACTAGACACTGTATACTCTCCTCAGTTTAGTTTGACCAGTCTATTTTTCCTACACGCATGTTGTTATTCACAGACGAAAGAGTAGGTAAATTAGGAAAAAGATTTAAAAACACAGAAAAAGGCACATGGTCATTAGTGGCAAATTCATTATTAATCCTCATGGCCTCTAAACAGTCATGTGCATCAGCTGTACAGATGCAGTGATCTAACCATGAAGTTGTGTGTCACACCTCACTGATGTAAGTATGAACAGGTGAATGCATTCATTCTGAAGCTCCCATAGGGTGTATAGATATTCAGAATACATAACAGTACATAACAGTCTTATCTTTTGCAGGTATGAAGCTGGTAACTGAAGAATGAAGGAAGTTGATGTTGCTGACTCTGTGACAATATGAATGTGAAAACAACAACTAATCTTCATAATAAGTGTGAAATTGCCAGAAAAATGTCATGTTCTCTAAAAATCTTGAATGAATATTTTTAAATGAACTTAAATAAAAAGATCATAACTTTTTTTAGCTAGTTTTAGTCAAGTTCAAGCTAGTGCATGTGTTAAAACAGTCAGTCATTTTGTTGCTGTTGATCTGATGAACTTCAACACTGTAAGACAAACACACTCTGACAATGAAAACTGATGTCTATAGATGAAGCTCATATGACAAATGATTCCTGACATAATTTTATTATCAGAATGAGTAATTATGTAATTTTCTGTATTTTATAAATATCCAGTAGATCTTCGTTACGTCACAGCCTTGAACATGATTTGTTATTCATTAGTCAGTGTCAGGTGGTTTAGGGGAGGAACTTTCTCACTTATCAGAGCATCTGATCGGCCCATTTTCTCAGAAGTGTCTAGATATGATAGAGGTTTATGTGTTAAAGGACTTTATTAGCATGCAGAAGATCTCAGAGCTGACAGACATGAACTAAACAAAACTCACACTTTAATAACACTGTCTTTAAATCAACATTAATTATTTTTAGTCTTAATTGTCATCTGTGTATTTGATAGTGCAGCATGTTTTTCATTACCGACTTTTGGTTTCACTTCTGTGTCTCTGAATTTTTTTTTTTTTTTTCTTCTGCAACATCCTTCATCGAAACTGAGGTAAATTACACTGAGATCATTTATCAGATGGTGAATTGTCATTGTGTAAATATTTCATTTTGTTTAAATTAAGTCAGCAGAGCAAAACACCTGAAGTGATGTTCAGTGGTGGATACTAACATTTTTATTTATTTTACAGTGTAGTCCTGCTATTAAATCATAATTGATCATTTTACTCTGAACTAAATCATAATTGTGCAGCTTCACAATGGACAATGTATTGTTTTATGGTGTCAAAGTGCTCAATATTATCAGCTTATGAAAACTACACTATTTTTCTTTAGTTTTTGTCCAGTAGTGTTGTTCTGTTGTTGAGGGAGGAACACTAATATTTCTGCAACTATGTTGTAAAAACAGTGTTACCCACACAAACATGTCTAGAGCTATAAGTGCATGTGTTAAAACAGTCAGTCATTTTGTTGCTGTTGATCTGATGAGCTTCAACACGGTAAGACAAACACACTCACTTCAATGAAATCTGATGATTATTGCTCATACAACATAAGTGTCCTAACATGAGAAATGTTAAGAATAGGGTGATGTATGGTAAATGATTATAAGTGCTGATTAATGCTGTATTATAGATATATTTGATGCTGATGTCGGTCAGAATGGCTCCTCGTCTTCCTCTGATCTTTCTGCTCATGATTCACAGTGAGTCTCTGATACATTCACATTAAAAACACTCTGATAGACGTGAACTAAAGGCCACAAAACTCACACTTTAATGTCATTGGGTATTTAATACATCAACTATCAATAAATCAATCAATCAATAATCAATCAAGTCTTAGTCCAGTTTTTCATTTATTTCATTGTTTGATAGTGCATGACTGATTTCCTGGTTCTTTTTCACTCCTGTGTCTCTGTGCTTTTATTTCTGCTTTTCTGCAACACACTTCATAAAAGCTGATGATGAACTTCATTTCATTTAACACTTAATAGAGTTGCTGATTTCAAGTAGTTAAAAGGTATCATCATGTGTTCATGGTCTGTTGCAACTAATAAAACATTTTCATCCTGATGAATTCTGTGTTTCAGGGGTTTCTAGTGCTGATTGGGGTGTGAGTTACAGTCATTCACACATCTGTGCACTAAAGAACTCATCAGTGATAATGAGCTGCACTTATACATACCCTACTGGATATCAGATCAATAAAGTGTTCTGGACCAAAACCTAAGAGTTAATGAAGAGCCTCCAGATCTGTCTGAGGATCCTGAATACAGTCAGAGGCTTCAGTATCTGGGAGATAAACAGCAGAACTGCACCATCAGACTGAATCATGTGACACAGAAAGATTCACACATGTACTATTTCAGATTCATCACTGATAAACCTGATGGAAAATGGACTGGTAAACCAGGAGTGAATCTTACTGTCACAGGTGACTTTCATGAGGTTTCACTCTTCTTCTGTGCATTATGTTGAATAATAATGAGTGTGTGACAGCAGCACTAGATATAATGTGTGTGTTGTGTTCAGATCTTCAGGTGGAGTCTCCTGAGAGAGTGACAGAGGGAGATTCAGTCCGTCTGACATGTAAAAGCAGCTGCACTCTGACTGACAGAGCAACATTCATCTGGTACAGAAACTCACAGCCATTAACTGAGAGAAGAGACAGAAACAATGAACTCCTGCTGCAGTCAGTCAGAAGAGAGGATGCAGGCAGATATAGCTGTGCTCTACATGGACACACTTACATCTCTCCTGCTGTTTATCTCAATGTCACGTGTGAGTACAGAGTTTTTTCTTTAAAGTTGTTTTGAATAGGCTACCACCTAGCAGAGTTCAGGATTACATATCTCTGATAAATGGTCAGTAGGTTTTGTGGGAGCTCTTCTTCTTTTACCAAAATCATAAGTTACATAATTATCTCAGTAACTTCAACACTACTCAAATGCTACTTTATTACTATGTGTGGAAACGTGAACACTGAGCTGCGTTTAATACTGGGGACTTTTCTTACCCGTGTCTCTTTGATGTTTAAATTACACATGACACAAATTAATTTAAGTTAAAACTGTCATCTGAATTGATGGAAAATTTAAATATATATATATATATATATTTTTTTTTTTCTTTCTTTGAGTGTGTACACAAAATATATGGACATTTCAGTGGCAACAGCATAAACAAAAGTTACTGTGTATGCACGCTTTTGTGTCCCAAACTTAACTTCCGGTAGGATCAATAACAGCAGAGTCCCTTTTATTATTTATTTATTTTTATTTGTTATTTCAGAGTACAAGCTAAATAAAGAACAATTAAATTACATTAGCTAACTAATTAAAACTATGTCTTGCCTGGCTGCCAAGCCTCTTTTCACACAGCGGTGATCCATGCTCGCCGTCTCCCCTCGTCTTTCCCACAGACTTACACTATATGTGTTGCTGCACTTCCCTCGGGGGATATTTAAACAACTCTGCTCCGTGTGTTTTCTGCATAAGAACACTGGTCGATTTCCACATTGGTCCGGGCTGGCCAAAATCAGCAGACAGGCTGATTTAAAATGCAAAATCATTCTCTGCCAGCAAAAGGGACTTTTGGTGCAGCAGAAATAGAGGTTTCCCCAGTAACAGCTGTACACAAAGCAGTGATGTGCTCACAAACACCTCACAACTTTATCAGGTATTGCAGTGAAGACAGTCTGAAGACAGTCAGTTTCCTTTAGACATACAGTGATTTAAAAATACCCATGCCACGTTTTGACATGCAGCGTTCATGTTTATTTAAGTCCTTTATTTATTTAAGCCTTTTGGAAAATCTATTTGTGGTGGACAGTTTTGATATCGAGGCGAGTCGCCACAAATAAATCAATGTATGGGAAACTCTACAACCTGATCCCAACTTCAGTCTACTCATCACCATAACTTTAACTGCATTTGTAGTCAGCATCATATTACTAGTCACTAGCCAGACCGGTGCATCTGATGAAACCATCTATAAAAAACACTCTTACTTCTATTAAACACACGTAATAACATCAACTCTATAGCAAGCCATTAACAAGACTGTAAGAAACCAAATTGTCATTCTATCACATTAACATCAAATCCAAAAAGACTAATTTCTTTTTTTTTTTTTTTAAGGTTGGAAAGTAAATTGTTTACAAATACAGTGTTTGTTAATGGACAAAATGCATACAAAGTATATACATATACAGTGCACAGCATAAATGAGTACACCCCCTCTGAATAAATGTAAAAGATGCATTTTCTTAATGATCACTAATAAAATTCATGGAAAGCTGGCAAAATTGAAATGTATTAAACATATACTTAATACAAACAACAAAATATATGCCAATATTTTCTGTAAGATAAGTAAATTAGCCGATTTTGTTTAAGTGAAGGATTGCAGAAAGGAGTACACCCTAGATTTAATTCAGCAAATATATAATATTCTAGCACTTACTATGTCCTCCAGAACTTTAAGTATACTGCTCTGATCCTTCTTGGCACTGAGTGTACAAGTTCTTGACAAATGTTCACATCTGTCCTGTTTAACTCCTGGAGGATGACCTCCTTAAATGCCCTGGTCTTTACTGGGGAGTTTTGCTCAGCTTGTCTCCACAGAATCCCCCACAGCTGCTCAAGAGCATTAAGATTGAGTGAAATACATGTCCACTGAAAGATTTTCCCCTTGGGAGAATGAATATCTTTATTGTCATGCCGAAAAAATGCCCAACAATACAGGAAATGAGGGGAGGGTAGCATCTTCTGTTTCAAGTTTTTCTATTACATCACACAGTGGTGTGTGAATTCATGACAGCACTGATAAAGCACAACTCCCTCACACCTTCAGCACTCATACATCCTAATATAAGAGCTTTACTACCACTGAACGTCACTGTGGGAACCAGGCACTTCTCACTGTACTCCTCCTCTAGCAACACCAGAACATTTTGGATGCTTTTGGATCTGAAATGATTGACTTGGTCTCTTGAGACCAGAGTATGGATTCCCAGAAGTCTATAGTTTGTAAATATAGGCCTTGCAAGAGGTAAATTAGTTATTTGTGCTTTGGCTACAGTAGGTGCTTCTAGTGGTGACAACAAACATGCATGTCACTTCTGCAGGCTGTGTCATACTCTGTGAGATAAAGTGTTACTCTTTTCATAGCTTTTGCTGGCTCTGAGACACTTGCATGGTATTTCTCCTGCTATTTTTCTAGCAAAAATTCACTCATCACTAAATGAAAACTTAAAATGAAGACCTGATTATTTCAGGAGCCTAGTCACAAGTCCATTGCTTTTGAATGTCGGTGCTACTTCCACTATATTTTCACACTTAAAACAATAATTTGGTATTCCTCTTGTACCATTGTCCCTAAGTAATAAGTCACCTGGCAGTTCTCGCCCAAGTGGTTCCATTGCTGCCAGCATTAAGTCCAGCATTGAGTATGATTCAGTAGGCTTTATACCACTTTTAATTGTCAGGAAATTATTTTTAATTAAGTTTTGGTTCAATATACTTGCCTGTTGATCAAAAATATCCTTAAATCTGTACACATTTTTTTTTTTTTTTTTAGTTTTATTTAATAACTTTCAAGAGGGTGTACTCATTTTTGCAACACAACATTTTATCACTTTGATAAGAAAATCTTTTTTTGCTGAATAATTTTGACATTCCTCTTTGGTAATTGATCAAGCAGCCTTGTTGGAACATTATATCTCCAAAGAACCCTAACATGTCTTGCAAGTAAAGAGTAATTGCTGAATTTGTTAAGTTTTAGAGGGGGTGTACTCATTTATGCTGTGCACTGTATATTTCAATCTGGTTCATCTGGTAAAACAGTGCAGAGATTCATAAATTTGGGATTTATAAGTTTGTGATGTCAAATTTGGTAATACTTTGTATTTTTTTTTGTGTTAGACCCACCCAAGAGCGTCTCAGTGTCCATCAGTCCATCTGGTGAAATATTGGAGGGAGATTCAGTGACTCTGATCTGCAGCAGTGATTCAAACCCACCTGCAGAAATCAGCTGGTTTAAAGGAGAAACGTTTGTAGGATCTGGAAGAATCTACAGCATCTCAAAGATCAGCTCTGATCACAGTGGAGAATACAAGTGCAAGTCCATCAATAAACATGGAGAGAAACACTCTGATACTGTGACTTTAAACATCATGTGTGAGTTTATTATAAAACATATGATATTGAAGAACATCTCTATTATGATCGTTTTTAGATCACATTACTAACTGAAAACTCAAAGGTCTAGTCAATAATTTTATTTTTTGTGATTTTTACTAGACCCACCCAGGAGTGTCTCAGTGTCCATCAGTCCATCTGGTGAAATAGTGGAGGGAGATTCAGTGACTCTGATCTGCAGCAGTGATTCAAACCCACCTGCAGAAATCAGCTGGTTTAAAGGAGGAACGATTGTAGGATCTGGAAGAATCTACAGCATCTCAAAGATCAGCTCTGATCACAGTGGAGAATACAAGTGCAAGTCCATCAATAAACATGGAGAGAAATACTCTGATACTGTGACTTTAAACGTCATGTGTGAGTTTTATGAATCATATTATATTTTTTAACCACATACAGTACACCTATTTGTTTCCATATTTGTCAGTATATTTTGTCATATCCAGTCCTGCTAATCATTTGGTGTATATTTTGGTGTGTATTTCAGCATTCAGATGTTTCTCATCTGTTGCTGCCATTGTTGGTGTTTTACTCGGTGGAGCATCAGGTGCTTTTGTGATGTACATGTGGTAAGAAGTTCCTTTCAAAAATAACCGCTGTATTTTTGCAGTATTAATTTACTAGATTTTGGTTAAATGTTATGTTGAAATAAAGTACACTTGTTTACCACATGCGTGTACAACAGTTAAAAACTGCAGTTTATCCAGTAGTAAAATAAAGTAGCAAAATAAAAGTTTATTAATGAATCTAAATTAATCTAATTTCTAAACAACATTATTGTAAAAGTAGGCAGTTTCTCAGTCACTTAAAGTTCAACTCAAAGTCCTTCAAGACTTTAATATCTTCAGGTGTGTGATTGAATACAGGGTAACGTCCCTCCAACATCACAGCAGATCAGGACATATAATATATAAGTATATTACTTTTCATGTATTTGTTTATTTGTTTAACTAACGTGCATTTTTAAATGTGTTTTGCTTTTTCATTTTGACTAAAAGGATGAACAGAAGATCTGCTATCAAGGAGTCTGCGGTGAGATGATCACAATTATTTACAGTGTTTTTCTGCATGCAGAGATGTTTCCTATAGCCGTACAGAGATATGAGAGTATATGAGTATAAGCCACATGAATCTATAGTTCTTTATCCAGTTAAAAGATCCTTTAAACATTAAAGTCAGTATAGTTACTGATTTTCAAAATGAACTCACAATGTTTGCATCCTTCTGTCTCTGTAGGTCTCTGATCCCAGCGAAGACAGATATATAGCTCTTGAGCTCAAGTCCACGACCTCTGACCTGTACGACACACTCACAGTAAGTGAGACATCAAAGTCAGATCATCATCACAGATGATCACATGACCGATCTCTCGCTCTCTTTCACACAGATCACTCATCGCAGACCTCCTGTAGACTTGTGATCCTCAACATGAGAATCCATCAGTAATCATTTAAACTCTCTTCAGTTGTAGTCTGATTGTTTTATGTATCTTGTGGAAGGTTTCATAATGTTGTTGATGAACTTCAGTCAGTCGTTCTTCATCTGATTGTTTATGTAGATCAGTAGGAAGATGCTGCAGTAAGAGGCGGAGCACAAAGGAACCAATCCTGAGCTCTGTGGGCGGAGCCACACATGATTGACAGGGGTCATTAATGATGTCAATGAAGCATTTTATTTCTTTATAGCTTAGAAAAGATGATATAACCATAAAATTAAATGAACGTTACTGTATAGAAATATAAATATAACTGTTAAAGTAAAGTAATCTTACCATTTTAACATTTTTAAAAAATATATATTTATGCAATATTTCAACTGCACATCTTCACAATGGACAATGTATCATTGTATTGCCTCAAAGTGCTCAATGTTACCAGCTTCTGTTATTCTGTCATTTGTTTTGCTGTAACTTTCCCTTTAAGTCATCAGTTTTATTTATGATAACTACCAACTACCACCAGAGGTCACCATCTCGTGCTACTGACATCAACATTGATGTGCATCAGCTGTAAATCACCATTATTCATGTTCATGTTCATGTGTTGTTTTATCCTGTACTATGTTCAAAGTTCTTCATATGATTGTATTATGACTCTGAACACATTTATTCAGCAATTCATCTGGATTCTCAAGTCTTTGTTTTAATAGAGTCTCTGTACCTCATTATTATTTGAATGTGTTTACTTGTATTTTAGACTTCTGGTTACATTTTTGAGTGAAGCAAAAGACGTTGAGTCAGTTTAGTAAAGAAAGAAGTTTATGCTTTGTGCCTTTTTTGGTATTCCTTAAGTAATTAAAACTCATCTACACTTCAGCGAGTGAAAGAAAATTAAAAGAAAACTCACATTTTATATGATGTTTTGATGTTTTCTGTTGAGCATTTGTGTGATTGTATGAGTGAATCACGTGACACAATAACCAAAGATGTCCAACAGTGAGTGACAGACACCAGCACTGGAGTGAATAATATGATTCATTAAACTCTTTCTTACATCCATGGCATTTTGCCTTATAAGAATTGCTTACATGCATACGTGTTTACGTGCGTATAACAATTACACCATTGAAAAGTTCCTGTAAACCTAACACAAGAGATTGTGTGATCCTGACCACATATGAGGTCTGAATGCATAGGTGTTTGTTGTCAGAAGTCAGATTAATTTCCTGCTTGGTTTCCTCTGCAGACTGTGCAACTGTGCAACCTTTATAATGTCCTTTATACCTTTACAAAGTCCATCAGTTTTAAGCTAAAGTGCATGTGTTAAAACAGTCATTTGGTTGCTGTTGATCTCATGAGTTTTAACTCGGTAAGACAAACACACTTGTACTTCAATGAAAACTGATGATTATTTCTATAGATGAAGCTCTTACAACACATGCATTGTTGTGTACAACACACACTGATGTTGTGCACTAGTAATCTACAGATGTGCAAAGATTTATTATAGATATATTTGATGCTGATGTCGGTCAGAATGGCTCCTCGTCTTCCTCTGATCTTTCTTTCTGTTACAGTTCTGTCACTGGGGCAGTATCTTATTTAAAAAAAAAAAAAGTGTGATTTACAAGATCACAAGATACATATATATATATATATATATATATATATATATATTCTGTGACTTTAAATGTCATGTGTAAGTCAATGATCATCTCAACCTTGTCACAAATCCAAATTCATTTTCTAATATTTATTCTTTTTTTTTTTTGTCTTTATTCTTTTTTTTTGCTCTAAACTTCAGCTGTTTTAGACCCACCCAGGAATGTCTCAGTGTTCATAAATGGATCTGGTGAAATAGTGGCATCTACTTTCTTTGGTTCATACAGTTAATCTTAGCTGTTTGGTTTCTTTTAGTGCATCACAGATCCAGTTGACATGTAGTTTTTGTTATTACAGTGGCATGTGGAACATGGTCATCCTCTCCTCATCATCATCCTCTTTGTAATGTCAGAAAACAAACAGCACTTTTAGTTTGATGTACAAGGAAATGGCTAATTTATGGTTGATTTTCATTAAACACTCGTCCATATGCTGTCAATGTCTGTTTGTTGTAACAGGAGGAAAAAAAGGAGCATGAAACCTCTCACAATGAAACAGGTAAGTCATCAGAAGCAGCAAATAAATCAGTCAGCTGTAATCTGTGTTTCAGACTGATGGGAAGCTAACCTAAAGCAGAAAAATTGTTTAATCATATTTTGCTACTTTTTTTGTTACTTTATATGCTGCCAATCAAACCGCGTTATCTTTTTATTTGGTAAAAAAAACAACATTGTCTGATCTCTGTCATAACATATGAATCAGCTCTGATTAAAGAGAAAGCAAAGTGTGTAATAAAGCTGAGGCGGAGCTATGGTTTCTGGGTCCCCTGGACAGCATATTCACAGAAAATTGTCCAGTTTTCTAAATATTATATATTTAATATTTTTATACATTTTTGCTTGTATTGCCTCCTCCTACTTTGTTCTGTCTCTGTAGATCTCTGATCCCAATGAAGACATACACAGCTCTTGAGCTCAAGTCCACAATCTCTGACCTGTACGACACACTCACAGTAAGTGAGACGTCAAAGTCAGATCATCATCACAGATGATCACATGACAATCTCTCGCTCTCTTTCACACAGATTGTTTATCACAGACCTCCTGAAGACTCCTGTATGACTTTTGATCCTAGACATGAGAATCCATCAGTAAGTGTCTTGAACCTGCAGCTCTTCTTAATATAATCAAGAAAACTCTCTTCAGTACTTTAGTTCTTCATGTTATTGCTTGTTCAGATCAACAGGAAGATGCTGCAGTAAGAGGCGGAGCCGAAGGAACCAATCCTGAGCTTTGTGGGCGGGATCATTAATGATGAGTTTCTAACAAGTATTTAATTTCTTTACAGTGGATGTAACAGTGCAATTAAATGAATGTTAAAAGCAAGTGAATTGTCATTATGTAAAAATATAAATATTCAAATTAAATCAGCAGAGCAAAATCTGAAGAAATCATGGTTCCACTTTATATTAGTTGGCCTTAACTACTATGTATTTACATTTACATTAATCATTTGATACAATGTATTGTCTACATACATGTCTTTACATTGTACTTTATGTTTTAAAAATACCTGCATGTAACTGCATCTTTAATTCACTTTTTAAATTACATTTATAAATTACATTATAAATTACATTATATCCTGTTGAGACAACAGAAAGCGCATAATGATTGTTTTATAAAAGCACCGTTTGCAATGTTTTGTTGATATTGTAAGTACACGCAAATAAAAGTGGACCCCTTACAGTTCCGAATAATGCATTACTCTACCTTTAGGAGCAAAAATGACAGAATAATCAAATAGTTTCCACTGAAAGAAATGTTTTTAGTGATGGCCCTGGCGCCTCTGTGTCCTGTAAGCAGCTTTAGCTTCCACTCTCTGCACAAACCATTGGGTATGTGTCTAATAGAGCACATTTATCCAAGTTTAACATTGAAACTCACATTGCTTTATACTTTAACTCTTTTAGGCCTATATCTATAGATTTTATTTAGATTTCTTATGACGGTTTAAGCTTATATATGACCTCATAAGACTATAATGAACACAACAGAGAGAGAATTAAATTCAGTGCTTTCATTTCCAACATGTGCTCATTCATGGCTGTATATTATTTAATTCAGGCAAAGTTATGTTTATTGGGACAGGACTTGAATTAATTTACGTGACTGTAAGTTCGCCTCTATTTCTCAGAGCCAAGCTGCATAAATATCAGGCATTTATGTATCACATCTAATATGAGCATTAATGGCTGTTTTATTAAATAAAGTTGACTAATTACAGCTTTGCTTTACCTTTGCACGCCATTGTCCGGTTTCCCCTCAGGCGTGCTGCATGCGCGCAATTCTCAAAACAACCACAAGATGGCGGTGTTTATCGGTGAACCCGATATTACAAAACCGATAACCGATTATTGGAAAATGCTTAAATATCGGGAAAAATATCGGTAAAACGATATATCGGTCGATCTCTAATCATGAGAGAGCAGCTATCATATGCGGAGCATTTCAGTTTCTTTTTGAACGAGCGCTCGGTTCTAATTTCACTTTCGATTTTGCGATCACACGCACTCTATATAAAGATATCTTACAAGATAAGATATTTGTCAATGAGCTCATTGTTGTTGAGCAGAAAATCTTCCAGCATGGTCTGTCAGTCATCTCCACTCTTGACCCGGGATATCAGTCAAATCTGACTCTCGCAGCTTGTGTTGGATGCAAGGTTGCCAGATTCGCATTTTTTTTGCACGGAATTTGGCTACTTTCAAATTATTGCGGCAGGTTGATTTTCCCCCGCGGATGAATTTTTTGAAATATTGCATAAACTACTGAAATGCTTGCACTGAAAAATTCTGCATTCTACATATGATTAACCTTTTCAAGATCTTAAGTTTTGTGAAGGATGGCCACTGAAAGCCTTTTAGCTATATTTATGATCAGTCCTGACTGCTAATTTTCAAAGTATGGAAATGACATATTTCATAGAGTTTTGATATGGGATATGGACACTGTGCTAATTTACTGGGGCCCAAAGTAACCCTCCCACCCAAACCTGGCAGCCGTGGTTGACGGAAATTCACAGTAAAAAATTTACTGGGGCCCAAATGTTAACAAACATGTAACCCTCCCACCCAAACCTGGCAGCCGTGGTTGACGGAAATTCACAGTAAAAAATACTGTAGCAATGTTTTAGATTTTACGGTTTAATGTCATTAACTGATGTAATGTTAACAAACATGTTGAATCTAAGTATTGTTGTGGCCTAAATGACACATTGGAGTTTAACAGATATTCTTAGGTGGAACATGCACAGCAAAAGAAAAACAACAAGAACAGAAATAATTTTCTTCAGTGGTTCTACTTGTTAACAGCAGGTGTTCATCATTAATGCTCAGTCAGCTCTTGATTATGTATTAATTACGCAATTAAGTGCAACACTACTTTAGGCCTATAGTCCAAATGAGCACAGGTATTTTATTTATTTATTTATTTTTTAATCTTGTCTACATGAAAACACAAAATCACGTTATGAAGCGCTGTCAAGAGCATGCCACACCAACAGATTTTTTAACCCTAGCCATAAAGCTATGTTGGAGAGTTTTTCAAAATCTTCACCCTAGCAGGAGTTTTTAAGAAGGTTAGGTTTAAGTGACCTGATTCTGCACCTGCATGTGGACAAATGACCAAACCGAATTAGCCATGTTCATGTGGACGGGGCCTCAGTGTTACTTTAAAAAGTGTTAATTAAAACCTGGGGATTTTGCAGAGTAGCGTGGTTTAGGCAGGCATGTTCCCATAGCATCCACTACTGGTGCAGCATCTCATTCCCTACGCAGGGATAAAGGTACCTGAAAAGGCTGCCCTCTTCTAAATGGCATGTCTGTAAATTGTTCCTCCTGGCCCCATTTGCCATTCTCACAGCTGTTGCACACAACTTCATTCTCATTAAAACAAGCAACGCATTCAAATGCAATTCCAGTTTTGTGCCGTAGACTAAACCCCATTCTGTTGGAAAAACAAAAGAAGAGGAAATTATATTAAACTAGAATGTGTGTTATCTGCATCAGAGAGAAATAATGTTGTCAAACCTATTCGCTTGAGAACTGATGACTCCTTGGATGATGATGATGACCTTGTCAGGCTGCAGTCCACCATGGATGATGCTTTTATATGGGATCTTCTGTTTGTGGGTCAAAGTAATGAAAGACTTTTCTTTGTGTGTGTGATAAATGCATCATTTATTTGTGTGAATTGTGAGTTGTTGGATTATGTAAATGTTTAAAATAACTTACAAAAGATCCCAGAGGAGCAGCATGATGGGGCTGTAAATGAAATATGGATATGTATATGTAGAAGAACTCAGTTGTGAAATCACAGTGACATTCAGTTTAGTAATTAACAAAAAACCTGTGTATCATATATACACAATACTGGATTTATTTATATAAGTTAGTAAAAAAAATGATTACTTAAAATATCAAATAATTAAAATACTATTGTTGTTTCCACATTAATTTGGAGATTCAATGTAAAAATGCATATTTTCAATATGTGTTTTAATGTTAAGTGTGGTTAATCACAGAAACCTGTGTCATCATTTCTATTTTCTATCATTCAACATCCCTACAGTATACATACTGATTCAATATAGAAATTAGGATGAAGTGAACATTAATGTAGTGGTAAAGGATTGAGCTCATATGATTGTACAATATTTTAATGTCCTGCAAGAAACTGTCTTTGTGCATCCTAGTCCATGTTTTAACACTACAGTACATCACTCCCTATGAATGTCCTGAAAGAAAAGGGAGTTCAGGACATTTATTCTGAGTGATGATTGTTTAAAGTGTGTACCTTGCATTTTGAAGAATTACGCTGCTAATGCAGCTCAATGATCAGTTATAGATTGGTAAAACATGATTAATAGTGGTAAAATGTTAAAGTGCATTTTTATTTCTCACTGCAAGATGCTGGAAGGCCACTAAACTCAGTTCCACCATTCCACCAATGAAGATGCTGTCCACATTTTGGAAAGGCATACGGTGCTTGTACTCTGAGAAGGGTTTCCCATTGGCACTGATCTAGAAAAAGCCAAAATCATCGTAATTCTTCTGCTATAATAATAAAAAATGATGAACAAGGTATTTTTTCTGTGATTTTTGGCTAAAACAAACACAGAAAAGCAAAAATGAAGCACAGTGAAAACCTTGTAAGAATCCTGGGTGACAACAATCTGCAGAGTAAACGTCTGGCCTCTCGGGAAGGGAGTTTCAGACTTGTTTTCCTCCCAATCCCACGTCCCATTCTGACAGCTGTTGTGAACTACGTAACCATAGGAAATCCAGAACCACGTATAGCGAGGGTTAATGTGCAGTACGACATCAGAATTACGCTGGAGATTCACATGGAATCTGAAGAAGACAGAATAGAGAGAGGAAAATAATTACTGTTACATTTCAAACAGAACTAAAGAAAAGCAGACCGTTACTCACCTGTCTGCATTAGGCAAAACTCGTCCACATACAGTAATAGTCATACCATCTTTCAATCCTCCCTGGATTGGCTTACTGAACGGGACCCTCTGTGTGAAAGAATTTCATACCAGACATCCAATAAACTGAGTGTTTGTTCATCTTCATACTTGCACTTATTTACAGTTATTTTATTGTTTATTTATTTTAATATTATTAAAGAGTATAGTAACAATAATATTTTTTTGCCATAATAAATCAAATATAAAAACATGCTCACCTATGCATCATCTAACTTATCACTTAATTACCTAATTATCTGATATCACTCTGAGTGTGGACTCATATAAACACTGAGCAATGTTCATTTAAGATTTTGCTGTGTGTTTTACTTTGTGTAGCTATTCAGCACATGATGTTTTATTATGTTATACTGTTTCCAAACATGGTTTTGAAATGCTTCCAAATGTTCGACGCTAGATGGTGTTTATCTGACGAACCCATGAACGAATGTCTAATGGTTTTAACTGATTTTGGGTTAGGTTTATAATCTAGGTTCAGATTTAACTTAAATAATTGTAACACATATGCATATATGATACAAATCAGCCCTGCATAAGAACATAATACAAGTACAAACTAAAACAAGAATGGAAATAATACAGTTCCTCCATATTTAGTGGTATTTATTTGTAGATTGCATTGAATAAACTGCACTTTTCTTAATACTCTAGAAATTGTTTTGTGAAAGAGTATTCATTATGCATGTTTAGGCTGAGTGTTTATTGCATTTACACCAGTCTGACCAGCGGATGTTATGGTGTTTCAGGAGGTATATATCAATACATAGAACAATCCAAGTGTCATACGCACAAATACAAAACACCATCACACTAATAAACATTAATTAACCAAACAGCAAACTACTAAATGTCCCAGTTTTTTATGCACTGCATTCATCCTCTACTTTACAACAACAGAAGTGCTAGATCTCATGCTGTAGTGGCACAGGGCTGAGCAGTGTTCATTTCATCAAATCATCCAGATTAACCATGGAAACTGAGAACAAAACAGTGTATAAACAGTGTATAAAACACAAATGTACTTGATAAGCAAAATAAAACATAAAAAAAATAAAAAATAAACAAGAAACAATTATTACAATTATCAAATATAAAGTGTTATACAGAGAACTGAGGGAATGTCAATTTAAGGTATTCTGGATGACTATACGTTCTTTCAATATCATTAGATTTAACCATTGTTGTTTTTTTTTTGTTTTTTTTTTTACTGTAAAATGGTATTAAAGTAGAATTTTACAGTATAATTACATAAAATGTTCATTAGATATTTTAAAGTGTTTCCACTGTAAACACAGTGTTGATTATTGAAGAGTTTTACGCCAGACAAGAGATTAATCCTTAAATTTTGAAAATTAATTCATCATCTGAGAAATAAAACATTTTAGGTAATACAGCATAGAGAAAAGAATAATGTATTTGATACAGTAAATAAATTTTGTTGATAATGGTAATATCACATTTGTTTCACAATGGAATCACAAGTGTCCTGAAAAATTAAAACTGGTCACTTACTGGACCGAAAACCGGCAGAAGCTGGTTCATTTTGCCAGATCTGGCTCTCCTTCAATCGTACAGTGTATCTTCAATCTTGTCAGTGGTGAACAACACTTAAGAAATGTCCACTATCTACAGAGTATTGTCCCTGGTGATCACACACCTCATGGCCTGCATCTGTGAGAGCTGTGCAGGGAAAGTGAAGGTTCGCCCAAACTTAAATAACGTTAGCTGTCCAACTGCATTCCAGTGCATTTGCTGCAAACAGACGCCACCCATCAGATATTAAATAAGGTCAGAAGATTGAATGACCATGTGTTATAAAATGTTCATTTTTCAGCATCAGCCTTGTGTTTCCATAGATGCTGATCTTCTTTTGTTGGTGTTAGTGGATTGGTTTGCCCTACACTCAAAAAAATATTTCAGCCCTTAACTTAATTCAATTACGTACAAAATTTCCATGCATTTAGATTACGTAGTTTTAATTTAAACAAATCAATTAAACTTAATGTGATTTCTTACGTAAATGAAACAGGTAAAGTTGATGTAATATTTCCCAGTGTTAAACAAACCCTGCTCAGTGTTCATGTGTTTCCACACTACAGAGTGTTCAAGTAGCATTGACACAGTGTTGGAGTTAAGGAGATCATTATGTCATGATTGACCAATAATGATGAACACCTGCTGTTTACAAGCAGAATCAACGAAGGAAAGAGAAACACAAGAATCAGACACAGCCAAAGATAAAATTAACTTAAATAAATGAGGACATTAAATCTCTGATTAAACAACTCCACAAACAACATTACAGATTGACTTGATTTCTGTCGTATATCTATAAATATTATTTCAGAACATCTAAACAGAGGTTTAGATGTTTTATTTTTTTATTTTTTTTTTTAAGTTTCAATTGACCTCACCATCATGGCGAACAGGGTTTACTTTAGGTGGACTCTTGACTTTTGATTTTTTTAATGTTAGTTTTTTTGGCTGTTGTAATTATGTGTATGAAGCACATTTATTACAACAAAATAAAAAAGCCAAAAAGAAATCTGATTAGGTGTTTTTGGTTAATTTTTATTGTTTGTTAAATCATTATCATCCAGTGGCATGATGCACTGATCTCATGCAGTGGTTAGTCTATTATTTTCATAATGTTTACGACAGGTGTATGAACGATTATGGATGTTTGTCTTATACACTAAATTTTGAAATCTACAGCATCAGCTTGACACACACAGACATCAAGAATCAGCATTTGAATCTCAACAATGGTGACATTCAACAGCTGCATGCTGGGTAACAGCAGATTATAAAACTCACCCATGACTCCCAGCATGCAGCTGTTGAATGTCACCATTGTTGAGATTCATATGCTGATTCTTGATGTCTGTGTGTGTCTAAGTAACACTGGAGATCTTAAAGTAGTAATAGTAACAGTTCATACAACTACTGTAAATATAATGAAACTAAGAGGTAAACCACTGAACAATATCAGCAAATCAGACCACTTGAGAATGATTACAACATCAATAATAATTAACCAAGAACACTTAATAAGGACCCCTTTTTTTTTTTTGCGCTATACAAATGTGCTCTACAAACACAATTACAGCAACCAAAGAACAAAAAAAAACTATACTAAGAAAGTCAAGGGTCAAGAGCCCAACTAAAGTAAACCCTGTTCGCCATGATGGTGAGGTCAAATGAAACATTTTTTAAAATAAAACATCTAAACCTCTGTTTAGACGTTCTCAAATAATATTTATAGATATATGACAGAAATCAAGTCAATCTGTAATGTTGTTTGTGGAGTTGTTTAATCAGAGATTTAATGTCTTCAGTTATTTAAGTTCATTTTCTCTTTGGCTGTGTCTGATTCTTGTGTTTCTCTTTCCTTCGTTGATTCTGCTTGTAAACAGCAAGTGTTCATCATTATTGGTCAATCATGACATAATGATCTCCTTAACTCCAACACTGTGTCAATGCTACTTGAACACTCTGTATGATGATAAAAAACTGTACATTGCTCATCTATGACCTCCCATTTCTGCTTATACCAACATGGAAAAAGCACAGTTACAGCAGCAAAATATGTGGTGGAGCATTGCTTTAGTGTGACTATATTGTATTGCCAAAGGGAGCATTTAGATGTTGACATTAAATCAAAAGATTGCACATAGTTTATAATATAAAGGGTACTGGGTCATGAAATTGTTACAAAATAGATATAAAATGACAAAACATGAGTTAATTGTACCCAAAATAATACCTGAGACAGAGAATGAGAAAAGTGCTGATTTACAGGAAAAGATATTAAGGGTGTGCCTGTTGTGCCGGGTGTTCCCTCACTGATCGTTTGTTCAAGTCTGAGCAAACCACCACCACCAACAAAAGAACAGGAGCTCTAGGAGTCAATTACAACATAGTTCACCACAGCAATAACCAGTGTCTGTACACTACTGCTATGTGAAATTTGATTGAGCTAATGAAAAAAAAAAAAAACCAAATCCCAACAGATCATTCAGCACTAACAGATTTCCATCTCAACACAGGAGGGTTGAACAAAAAAAAAAACAAACAAAAAAAACATTACTTTCTTGGTGATTAGCATTTCCGTTAGTTGGGATATAGAAAAGAAATAAATCAAATAAAGGATGTTGAAACTGGACTGTTTGAATGGTGAATGTGTTTTAGAAAAAGCTGATCATGTGATTTCACTGAAATGTCGTGGACCTTTTTTTTCCTCAAAGGATTTTGCTGAAATAAAAGCATATATTTGCTATTCCCTATAATTTAGGTGGTTCATTTTCTTTATTTTATGCCAGATATACACTTTATATTATATGATCTATACTTGATCTATATTGTAAATGCAGGCACATCTTGCTATGTAAGAAATTAGTGTAAATATTGTCTTTAACAGTTTTCACTTTCAGGCCAAATACTGCCATGGCAGATAAACATTTTAAAGAGAATTCTGCTGAGTAAATTAAAGTCGGCTAACTTGAAAAATAACACAGAAGCTTTTAAATGTAACACTGTCATTGTCAGGCATTTACCACAGCCACCCTCACCTGCCACACCACCCGGAGCACCGCCCACTCGCGTTCCTCATCACCGGAGTTTTGATCACGCACACCTGCAGCTGATTAACTCCACCCTTTATATAGAGCACTGGTCCCATTCACACCTTGTCGGGTCTACCGTTCACACCTACTACGTTAGCTCCTGACTCTTCATGCTATTCCCTTGGACTCTGCTCTCCGTGTTCCGGCTGGACTTATTGTGGCTCAATATCGGACTTATATCTGCTCATCACTACCAGGACTGTCAGCTAAGCTATTTCTCTGCATTTTCAACTACTGCTCTGTTCATCAATTGCTGTGAAATAAATCTCAAACTCAACTGTTACTTACCTCTCGTCTCCTCCTGTGTGTGTGTGTGTGACAGTCGTCCCTTTGAGTACTGAGGTTTGTTACTGCACAAGTGTCACGTATGCTCACCTGGAAGGTGTTGACAGTGCATCTGAATCTGCAAACTTGTCTAAAATACTGTATGTTTGCTGCAAAAATCTCTGCAACATTCACTTAGCTGTTCAGTATATATTTCTTTAGGTTGTTCCTAGTTTTTATTAGTTAAGTCTGTTTAAACCTAGCATCCAGGTTCACCTTGTGTCTGTCTAATTTAGCTTTATGTAACCAAATAATATGCGGTTACTTATTGGTTATGATTTTGAACTTTTTGTGTTTAGTTAAAAATGCTGCACTTGCATTGAAAACAAACATCAGCTTGCTCACCAGTTCATCACAGGGCTTACACTCAGATACATATTCATTAGTTTCACTCATAACTACGGGTAACTCAGTGTCTCCAGGTTACCTAACACATGTCTTTGCATTGTGGGGGAAACTGGAGCACATTAAATCTGTTACACCTTGATAAAAGTTCACCTCAGTAAAAATAACTGTTTCTCAATGGAACAGGTAATGCAATGTGTTTAAGCGGTTACCCAATGGGTCAACAGTGATATCTAACCCTACTAATGGTATGGCCTAAGGTTTTACATTACACAATGTGACACAATAATCAATGATGTCCAGCAAAGAGGAACAGTCAAAAGAGGAAAAAAGTGTTTTCCTCTTTCTGAATGCAAGAACATCAAGTAACCTTCTTAATAAGAGGAAATATCCAGCAGAACCTCGGGTTACATGGATGCAGAATACAGTATGTGGGGGACGTGTCCCTGCACTTTTAATAAAATGTAAATTCATCCCCACACATTCTTTGGGCAAGTGTGTTCATGTAGAGGTAGCAAGGACCAGTGTGAGAAAGAGACAAGATAGTTTATGTATTAAGCGACAATTTCTTTATATCCAAAATGAGGCGATGAACATTATGGAGCGCTAAACACTCTCATTGCACTGTATGTTTCATTCACACTGGAAGCTGAAGTTCAAAACAGACTCTTAGAAGTAATAACTTATGATGTGCCAGGAAATCCCTAATATGGACAAAGGCATCCAGCTATCACTGTAGCTATAAATAATAATAATAATAATAATAATAATAATTTCATTATAATATAAAGTAATTTCTATGTAATAAATAAGTAAATAAAGTATATGAATAAAGCAGTGCTAATTGATATATTATTTATTACAGTATAGAAACTATTCTTCCTTAGGTTTGTAGTACATAAACCAATCATAAAATTGTCATATGAAAAATACATGCAAAAAAAAAAAAAAAAAAAAAAAAAAATGCTAATTATTGGTTATTGTCCAGCAGTGTATTTGGATTATTAGTCAATTAAAAGAGATTAAAAAAAAAAAAAAAAAAAAACTCACTTCTAAAATTATGGCTACACCCCTGTCTGATTACACAATCCTATTCTCTAAACAGATGGACTAAATTAACCTTGTTCAGAGAGGGACCTGTAAAGCTGTAAGTGCATGTGTTGACATAATTCGGTTGCTGTTGATCTGATGAGCTTCAATACGGTAAGACAAACACTCTCATACTTCAATCAAAACAGATGATTATTTCTATAGATGAAGCTCTTTTAACACATGATTCCTGACAGGAGAAATGTGACCCTGGACCACAAACCAGTCATAGGTGTAAATTGAATAAATAAACTTTCCGTTGATGTATGGCTTGCTAGGAAAGGACAATATTTGGCCGAGATATAACTATTTGAAAATCTGGAATCTGATGGTGCAAAAAAAAAATCAAAATACTGAATAAATCACCTTTTAAGTTGTCCAAATGAAGTTCTTAGCAATGCATATTTCTAATCAAAAATTACGTTTTGATATATTTACAGTGGGAAATTTACAAAATATCTCCATGGAACATGATCTTTACTTAATATCCTAATGATTATTGCAATAAAAGAAAAAACGATAAATTTGACCCATCCAGTGTATTTTTGGGTATTGTTACAAATACAGTATACCCGTGCAACATAAAACTGGTTTTGTGGTCCAGGGTTACAAATGTCAATGATCAGTTAATTTACACACACTGATGTTGTGCATTAATAATCTACAGATGTGCAAAGATCTTACTAACACTAAGAGCTGTGTAGGGTGATGTACATGTACTGTTTATGACAGTATAAGTGCTGATTAATGCTGTATTATAGATATATTTGATGCTGATGTCGGTCAGAATGGCTCCTCGTCTTCCTCTGATCTTTCTGCTCATGATTCACGGTGAGTCTCTGATACATTCACATTACAAACACTCCGATGTTTTTATTTAAGGCCTTATAATGAGCAGCAGATGGGCACTTTCTTCTGTCCTGTGCTCACATATTTCCTTTTAAACAGGAAGTTTGTGTGAGATACACAAAAAGGGCTTGTGCCTTTTATAAAAATCCAGTAGTCTTTTGTTATTTGCTAGTCAGTGTCAGGTGATTTAGGAGTGACAGAGAATCTGAGAATCAGTGAAACAAATTGTGAATGTTTTTGGCTCTTGATCTCAGAAATTAATATGTTAAATATTTATTGTGTCACATGAGTTCACTAGCATATAGATGAGTTTAGAGATGTAGATGAAGTAAAAATCAACTTTTCTATTATTTTCTTTTTTTTTTTCATTATGTGATGTGTGCATGTTTTACGGCTGATTTCCTGTTTCTTTTTTTTTTCACTTCTTTGTCACTTTGCATTTACTTCTGCTTTTCTGCAACACCCTTCAAGCTGATGATGAACTTCACATCATTTATCACTCAATAGTTTCTCTAAAAATTAGGTTTTATTTTCTGTAATGAGTTGCTGTTTAAAGTAGTAAAAAGTATTGAGTTCATGGTGTGTTGTAACTGATAAAACAACATTTTCATCCTGTTGAATTCTGTGTTTCAGGGGTTTCTAGTGCTGATTGGGGTGTGAGTTACAGTCATTCACACATCTGTGCACTAAAGAACTCATCAGTGATAATGAGCTGCACTTATACATACCCTACTGAACATCAGACCATGAAAGTGTTCTGGACCAAAAACCCTGTAAAGGGTGTAGAGCCTCCAGATCTGTCTGAGGATCCTGAATACAGTCAGAGGCTTCAGTATCTGGGAGATAAACAGCAGAACTGCACCTTTAGACTGAATCATGTGACACAGAAAGATGAACACATGTACTGTTTCAGATTCATCATTGATAAACCTGATGTGAAATGGCTTGGTGATCCAGGAGTGAATCTTACCATCACAGGTGACTTATTTAATGAGGTTTCACTCTTCTTCTGTTCATTATGTTGAATAATAATGAGTGTGTGACAGCAGCACTAGATATAATGTGTGTGTTGTGTTCAGATCTTCAGGTGGAGTCTCCTGAGAGAGTGACAGAGGGAGATTCAGTCCGTCTGACATGTAAAAGCAGCTGCACTCTGACTGACAGAGCAACATTCATCTGGTACAGAAACTCACAGCCATTAACTGAGAGAAGAGACAGAAACAATGAACTCCTGCTGCAGTCAGTCAGAAGAGAGGATGCAGGCAGATATAGCTGTGCTCTACATGGACACACTTACATCTCCCCTGCTGTTCAACTCAGTGTCACGTGTGAGTACAGACCGACTTTTTCTCTTTAAAGTTCAGGATTACATATCTCTGATAAATGGTCAGCAGGTTTTGTGAGAGCTCTTGTTCGTTCACCAAATTCATAAGTCATATAATTATCTCATTAACTTTAACACTGCTTAAATGCTATTCTAATACTAATGTAGTGTGGAAACACATGAACACTGAGCAGTGTTTAACACTGGGGATTTGCTGTGAAGTACTACATAAATCGTACCCGTTTCACTTACGTTTAAATTACACATATGACACATATCAAATTTAAGATTCAAGTTGAAACTGTAATCTGAATTGATGGAAAAATTGGTATGTAACTGAGATACAATTTAAATTTAGACATATATATATATATATATATATATATATATTATAACACTGGGTTACAATCTGAGCGCAGCTTCAGTCAACTCATCATCTTAACTTTAACTGCATTTGTAGTCAGCATCATACTACTAATCACTAGCCAGACCGATTAACAAACATATACCGGAAATTAAATCCAGCCCAGGTGCGTGCATTCGATGATATGTCTATAAACAAACACTCTTAATTCTCTTAAACACACACATACACGCACAATAAAAGCCAATCTATGAGTGGCTTTAAACATCATGTGTGAGTTTTATGAAGCATATTTCACCCACATCTAGTTGTATCTAGTCTTGCTAATCATTTGGTGTGTATTTTTGTCTGTATTTCAGCAGTCAGATGTTTCTCATCTGTAGTTGTAGCTGTAGCTGTTGCTGCTGGTGTTTTACTCGGTGGAGCATCAGGTGCTTTTGTGATGTACATATGGTAAGATGTTCCTTTCAAAAATAATTGTTATATGTATGCAGAATTAATCTACTACGTTATGGTTGAGTGCTATGTTTAACTGAAATATTCACTGTAAAAAATAAAAAAACGCCATTTGTTGAGTCAGCTTAAAATAATGTGTTACCCTGCTGCCTTAAAATTTTAAGTTCAGTCAACTAAAATAAGTTTAGTCAACTTGAAATGTTAAGTTGTACTAAGTAACAACTTAGATATTTGTGTTTGCTAAACGTAACAGATGGGTAACCCAGCTGTCTTACAATTTTAAGTTGATTCAAATTAAATATGTAAGTTGTCACTTAGTATAATTTAACATTTCAAGTTGAATAAACTTTTTTTGAGTTGACTGAACTTTAAATTTTAAGGCAGCCAGGTTACAAATTATTTTAAGTTGACTCACCGTTTTTTACAGTGTTCTTGTTTACCACTCTCGCATGTGCAACAGTTAAATAATTAAGTTTATTAATGAATCTATGAACAACTTTAAGAGTGATTGCAGCTCTTTCAATGTGCTGTTATTTATCTTTCTTCTTCAGCCATACTAAAAGGATGAACAGAAGATCTGCTATGACGGAATCTACGGTGAGATGATCACAATTATTTACAGTCTTTTCCTGCATGCAGAGAAGTTTTCTACAGCCGTACAGAGATATGACAATAAAAGTTCTGGATCCAGTAAAAATTTCCTCTAAACATTAAATTCAGTACATTTAGACTATCAGATCTTAAACATCAACTCACAATGTTTGTGTCCTTCTGTCTCTGTAGATCTCTGATCCCAATGAAGACACATATACAGCTCTTGAGCTCAAGTCCACGACCTCTGACCTGTACGACACACTCACAGTAAGTGAGACGTCAAAGTCAGATCATCATCACAGATGATCACATGACCGATCTCTCGCTCTCTTTCCACACAGATCGTTCATCGCAGACCTCCTGAAGACTCCTGCACGACTCGTGATCCTCAACATGAGAATCCATCAGTAAGTGCCTGAACCTGCAGCTCTTCTCAATATAATCATTTAAAACTCTTTTCAGTTGTAGTTTGATTGTTTTATGTATCTTGTGGAAGGTTTCATAATGTTGTTGATGAACTTCAGTCAGTCGTTCTTCATCTGATTGTTTATGTAGATCAGTAGGAAGATGCTGCAGTAAGGGCGGAGCACAAAGGAACCAATCCTGAGCTCTGTGGGCGGAGCCACTCGTGATTGACAGGGATGAGTGACGAGTCAGTGAAGCATTTTATTTTCTTATAGCTTAAATACATGATGTAACAGTGGAATTAAATGAAAGTTAAAAGTTGGTGAATTGTTGTGTAAATATATACTGTTGTAGTGTTTGGGCCAATCAGACCCATTATTGTTCGTTAGATTTACCAGATCAATTATTCATTAGATTAACAAATAATCACAGACCCCTTCACTCAATCCACCACACCTGGGTGCTGGGATGTCTCCAATGGTCCACCAGGCCCCTGGTTACTATGGCAACCAGGATATTTTTACCAGACATTATGACGTAAAAGTATGTAGAGAGAATCTCCCCCTACTTAATTCTCTCTAAAATAGACACATACTGCTATAGGAAATTACTTATTTTATTAATTCTTAGACAAACCTCTCTGTAAACAAACACACATATACCCAGGTCATTGTGTATATTATTACAGTATTTTGTCTTTTGTATTGTATACTATTTTATGCATGTGTTGATCATGATAGATCACTAGTTAGTATAACCCCACATATACCATGTTTGGTCTCTTTAAATTTGTATTTTGATGACCTAAAAGGTGATGTATATTATATGTTGATACCAATGCAACATATTAGTGTTTTAAGAATCTTTAGTAGTTTTGCATCAACACCCAATCAAATTACATATGCAATTACCATGCTTACAGACAAAGAGTCGTAAACTTTCCCTCCAAAAGTGAAAGTCACCACTGGCTCTGTGACCCCCAGAATTGTGACCTCCATAGGAGATAAAACACCTCACCCCAGTGACCCAGTCAGTCAGTCAGTCTGTGGATCTTTTAGATCCTAAGAGGATGGCAAGGATGAGTTAGAGCTCTTTGGGACTTCTTTAAGTTTGCGCCAGGCTTCGGCCTTGTCTTTCCATTCACCAAAGACCTCCGGGACTTCAGCTGCTTCTCTCTCTCAGCTCTTGGTTCTTTTTCACTTTCCACCTGGGAAGAAACTCCCAATCACCACAGAATCGAATTAACATCTTTGGAGTTCATCACTCTTCAGACCCGGAAGAATGCGATTCCAGCACCACCACTGCTCCAAACCATCAAGACTTTCACCCGAGACTGCATTCGGAAACTCGTTCAACGACAAAGGCAAAGCAAATATCGTACATTTAACTAAACTAAACAAGATTTAGTATAAGCTGTAAACCCTGTTGTAAAACACAACTGATGGTTTCACTCAGGTGGTTAACTGACTCTTTCATAACTTTACTCCCTTTACGTCTCTTTAATGGCTTCTCACTTGGTCTTCCCCCATGTATGCGTGATTGTCTGTTTGTTTTTTCAGATTAGTTATGTGTTAGTCCTTAGTTAATAAAACCCTTGTGCACAAATTACATTATTTTCTCATTCTGCCTTGTAAATTAATGTCCCTTTATAATTCCTGATCTATCTACATACTCTAATCCAATAATACTTTAAGAAAGTTATTTTCTGTGGCCAAGAAAATATAATTTCTTAGAGTTGATATGAAATTATACTAAATGTTCGCTGGACGAACATATATTAGTTGATGGAAATTTAATTCTGCTACAGTTACTACTGGCAGCTGATATAAAAATTGGAATTAATCATAAATAATTGTAATAATTTATATACATTTCCCGTTTGAGCTAATTTGCTACACTGTGAAATTTATCTCAGCAATGCAAAACACAGGAAGTGATGTTCAGTGGTAGGATACAGGCTCCTGCTTCACAATGGACAATGTGTCAATTTATGGTCTCAAAGTGCTCAATATTATCAGCTTCTATTAGGCTATTCTGTCTTTTGCTGTAACGTTCCCTTTAAGTGTTCAGTTTTATTTGTGATGGTGGCATATGTGTTTGTACAAACCCTCAAACTACCACCAGAGGTCACCATCTCCTGCTACTGACATCAACATTGATGTGCATCAGCTGTAAATCACAATTATTGGTCTTCAATTGCATGTTGTTTTATCCTGTGCTGTGTTCAAAGTTTCATCAATCTTTGTTTGCTGTAGTGTCTCTTTACTTTGTTATTATTTGAATGTGTTTGTATTTGTTGTGTTCACGCTCAACCAATCGCTCAGAAACTCAGGCATGTAGTGATCCACCCTGTCAAGAAAGGTCCTTGTGATTTAGGGTGGTGAATTGTGATACACACCACTTTACTATTGGTTCTAGGTCCAATCTTTTGTCACACTATGGTGGATAACAGCATGAAGGAGATGCAGATTTAATGTAACAGTCTTTAATAAATCCACACAAGGGCAAATACAAGGCAGGGAGCACACATATGGACGTAGTAGACGAGACAAGGAACACGGGACTGAACATGGCTTAAATGAAGATAATTAACAAGAAACACCTGAACAGGTCCATAGGTCTGTAGTACATAAACCAATCATAAAATGATCATTAGGAAAGTACATTTAAAAATCTAGAATACAAATTATTGTATAAAGATATAAAATATGTCAGATGGTTTAGGGAGGGACTTTCTCACTCATCAGAGCATTTGATTGGACAAACATCAGTGTATCACCAGATCGTGAATATTTTTGGCCCATTTTCTCAGAAGACAGTGTGTAGATATGATAGAAGGTAATGTGACAAATGACTTTATTAGTATATAGAAGATCTCAGAGCTGATAGACATGAACTAAAAGCCACAAACCTCACATTTTAATAACTCAGCATCTTTAAATCAACATAATTTTTAGTCTTAATTGTCACATGTGTATTCGATTTGAGAGCAAAACACATGGTGATGTGATGTTCAGTGGTGGATACAAGCACTTTCTTGTTTTACAATGTAGTCCTGCTATTAAATCATAAGTGATCATTTTACTCTGAACTACTGAACTAAATCATAATTGTGCAGCTTCACAATGGACAATATATTGTTTTATGGTGTCAAAGTGCTCAATATTATCAGCTTCTGATAACTAAACACTATTTTAGTTTAATTTTAGTTCAGTAATGCACTGCAAAAAATGATTTTCCTTTTTTTTTTGTCTTGTTTTCTAGTATAAATATCTAAGAATTCTTGAATCAGGATGCATTTACTTGACATGTAAAATGACTTAAGATGTTATGTCTTGTTTTTTAAAGAAATATTCAAATGTTGTTAGTTTTCGCTTAAAACAAGCAAAAATATCTGCCTATTGGGTAAGAAAAATAGTCTTAAATTAAAGGCTTAACAAGATTATTTTTCTTGCCCCATTGGCAGATATTTTTGCTTGTTTTAAGCAAAAATGAACACAATTTGGGTAATTGCCAGTAATACAAAAATACTAAGGAAGAAAATTTTTGCAGTGTGTTGTTTTCTGTTAAGGGAGGGACGCTGATATTTCTGAGAAAAAAAAAAAAAAAAAAAAAAAAAAAAACTTGTTAACCAAAAATAGTTTGTCACAAATAGTGCATGTGTTAAAACAGTCAGTCATTTTGTTGCTGTTGATCTGATGAGCTTCAACACAGTAAGACAAACACACTTGTACTTCAATGAAAACTGATGATTATTGCTCATATAACATATGTGTCCTAACATGTGAAATATTAAGAATAGGGTGATGTACATACAGTAAAAGATATTGATGATAAGTGCTGATTAATGCTGTATTATAGATATATTTGATGCTGATGTCGGTCAGAATGGCTTCTCGTCCTCTTGTGATCTTTCTGCTCATGATTCACAGTGAGTCTCTGTTACATTCATATTTGTGACTGATTTGTGTGTTTCTCTTTCCTTCTGTGATTCTGCTTGTAAACAGCAGGTGTTCATCATTATTGGTCAATCATGACATAATGATCTTCTTAACTCCAACACTGTGTCAATGCTACTTGAACACTCTGTAGTGTGGAAACACATGAACACTGAGCAGGGTTTGTTTAACACTGGGAACTATTACATCAACTTTACCTGATTCATTTACGTATGACTGATGCATTTGAATCACATTAAGTTTAACTGATTTGTTTAAGTTAATACTATATAATCTAAATGCATGGAAATTTTGTACGTAATTGAATTAAGTTAAGGGCTGAAATATTTTTTTGAGTGTACGCCGGCGCTCTGCCCACAAGGCTTTCGGCACCAACCCTTCTCAGCTTCTTGAGAAGAGAGAGAAAGAAGGTTTAAGGCAAGTAAAGGTCATAATTTCATGTCATCATTTTTTTTTTTTTTTTTTTTTTTTTCCAAACAAAAAAGAATGTTCGTTTTCTGTAGATGTTGAATACTAGAGACATAGTAGAGCTTCATTCTTTTAGAATTGATGTGAGTTATTTTTGGAAAATAAATGTTTTTGTTGTCTCCTGCCTTGTTACTTCACATTTTGATGCAACAGTATGATGACTTGTCCACAATTCTGTGTTTTTCATTGCAGAACTCAAACCAACTTTGGAGTTGTCTGATTTGGAGAGTCATCATTCTTGGTCTTCCTTTCTTAAAGGAGTATTTATACAAAAATCATTTACTCGCGCTCATGTCATTCCAAACCTATAAGACTTTTGTCTATTTTTGGAACACAAATAAAGATATTATTAATTACCTATCCTAACAGATGTGGATGCACCTCTGTTTGAAAATTGTTACATTTTACTTGCTTCATTTAGAAACTCTGTACCTGTTTACGTTATACTTTGCTGCACTTCTTCTCATATGCATGTAACTTTTGACTG
Source organism: Labeo rohita (assembly GCF_022985175.1). Classification (NCBI taxonomy): domain Eukaryota; kingdom Metazoa; phylum Chordata; class Actinopteri; order Cypriniformes; family Cyprinidae; genus Labeo; species Labeo rohita. The sequence goes on from NW_026127648.1 coordinate 132,177, forward strand.
TTTTCTCTTGCTGTAGTTTTTAATAAATATTTACCTTTTGATAGTCATTCTGTGTGTGTAAAAGTGATTTTAAAATGAACAAGATTTGTAGGTTTAATGCCTAGCTTAAATTGGGTTCATTTTAGCCCACCAGTGTAGTAATTTTAAACCATAAAAAAAAAAAAAAAACAAACAAACAAACAAAAAACTCAGCATGCTGGGTTGTTTTTAACCCAGCATATCAGCATTAAAGATCAGCTCTGATCACAGCGGAGAATGCAAGTCCAAAAATGGACATGGAGAGAAATGCTCTGATAATGTGAATTTAAATGTCATGATGGCATTTATGTCACATAAATTTGACTTTATTATAGAACATTTGATACTGAAAATTTTCAGATTATTAATGACTAATTTCAGATTACATAAATATTGTTGTACTAAGTCAATAAATAATTTTTTTGTTATTTTTATTAGACCCACCCACAAGCATCTCAGTGTCCATCAATCCATGTTGTGAAATAGTGGAGGGAGATTCAGTGACTCTGAGCTGCAGCAGTGATTCAAACCCACCTGCTCTGAACTTCATCTGGTTTAAAGGAGAAATGTTTGTAGGATCTGGAAGAATCTACAGCATCTCAAAGATCAGCTCTGATCACAGTGGAGAATACAAGTGCAAGTCTATCAGTGAACATGGAGAGAAATACTCTCACACTGTGACTTTACACGTCATGTGTGAGTTAATGATGGTTTATTGGTTGTGACTACACATCATCTAAACATCTTTTACCTCATTATTTTTCATTGTTGATAATATTTATATGTTTTCTGTTTTAGACCCACCCAGGAACCTCTCAGTGTCCATCAGTCCATCTGGTGAAATAGTGGAGGGAGATTCAGTGACTCTGATCTGCAGCAGTGATTCAAACCCACCTGCAGAAATCAGCTGGTTTAAAGGAGGAACAATTGTAGGATCTGGAAGAATCTACAGCATCTCAAAGATCAGCTCTGATCACAGTGGAGAATACAAGTGCAAGTCCATCAATAAACATGGAGAGAAATACTCTGATACTGTGACTTTAAACGTCATGTGTGAGTTAATGGTCGTTTATTAGTTTTGACTACACATCATCTAAACATCTTTTATCTTTAATTATTATTATTATTATTATTTTATTTTATTTTATTTTATTTTATTTATTTTTTGGGGGCATTTTTCCCTTTATTATGATAAGACAGATCAGAATTGACAGGAAGTGAAGTGGAGAGAGATGGCGTGGGAGCAGGAAAGGTCCTTGAGTCATGATTCCAACTCAGGATGCCCATAGCATAACAGAGCTGTATGTTGGCACGCAACAGCCCATAAGGCAGATCTATAAATGGATCTGGTGAAATAGTGGAAGGTGATTCAGTGAGTCTGATCTGCAGCAGTGATTCAAACCCACCTGCTCTGAACTTCAGCTGGTTTAAGGAGTTAATCATTTGGTGTGTATTTTTTCTGTATTTCAGCAGTCAGATATTTCTCATCTGTTGCTATTGCTGCTGTTGGTGGTGCATCAGGTGCTTTTGTGATGTACATTTGGTACCCCGCTAGAAATTTGACGTTCCCAGAACGTCCTCAGAACGTCCCCACTGGTGTCAACGACGTCCCCATAACGTTCTGAGACGGTCACGGTGTGGAGTTTTTTAAAGGTTTGGGGGACGTTATTTGGAGGACCTTCACAGAACATTCAGGACATTCTTGGGACATTTAGAGGACCATATTTTATTTGGAAATGTGACGTCCCCCAAACCTTGTCAGAACGTCCACGCTGGTGTCAAGGACATCACCTAGTAACGTTCCCAGGACAATCCGAGACGGTCGTGATGCAGAGTTCTTTAAAGGTTTGGGGAACGTTATTTGGTAGACCTTCACAGAACATTCATGACATTCTTAGGACGTTTAGAGGACCATAATTTATTTGGAAATGTGACATTCCCAAATCGTTCCCAGAACGTCCCCACTGGTGTCAAGGACGTCACCTATTAACGTTCCCAGGACGTTCCGAGACGGTCATGATGTGGAGTTCTTTAAAGGGTTAGGGGATGTTATTTGGAGGACATTCACAGAACATTCAGGACGTTAATGGTTCGAATATATATTTTATAACTTGAGCCAATGAAAAACAAATAATTTGCACTAAACAATATTTCTGTGAAAACTGTTTTATTAAACCTGGCATGAAAGTATATTTTTCTTGTTGAAGAAAGTAAATTAATTTAAATTCTAGTTTTGATCTAAATAAAAAGATATAGATTTAATCAAAACAAAATTTCCCATTTAAGAAATAAGATTTTAAATTATTTAGAATTACTGCAACTGACATCCAGTCACAGACGAAATCAACTGAAATAAAAGACATTAAATTTCATAAGATCTCAGCAAAGGAGGATTAAACAACTCCACAAACAGTTTGACTTTATTTATTCATGTTGCAATGCATTCTGGGAGCCATTATTGAGTTTTGATTGGAGTTCCCAGAATGCACTGCAGCATGAAGCTTTTTGTTTATTGTCACCATCACTGAGCTTCAAATGCTGATTCTTGATGAATGTGTGTGGTTACATGAAACAGATCTTCAAATAAAACATCACCTTCATCACCAATATAAAGTTACTTTTAAAATCAAATGCTCATGGGTTCAGATTTTGGATGAGATCAGCATGTCTTTACCATAACAAATGTGTTTTGCAAAGACAGAGGTACAACAACCAGAGAAAAACTAATGCTTAAAAGTCAACTAAAGCACACACTGACCACATTAATGGTGACTTCAAACAAACCATTCAACATCTAAACCTCTGTTCTCAATAAAAACTTTTTTAGACATATGACAGAAATTAAGTCAAACTGGTTAGTAATGAGTGAAGCTGCTGTTGCTGTTTGTGGAGTTGTTTAATCCTCGTCTGCTGAGATCTTGAGAGATTTAATCTTTTATTTCAGTTGATTTTATCTAAGGCTGTGACTGGAAGTCAGTTGTAGTAATTATAAATTGTTTTAATAAATTATTTCTTAAATGGGAATTTTTGTTTTGATTAAATCTATATCTTTTTGTTTAGATCAAAACTAGAATTTAAATTAATTGACAAGAAAAATATACTTCGTGCTAGGTTTTATAAAATAATTTTCATAGAAATTTTGTTTAGTGCAATTTATTTATTTTTCATTGGCTCAAGTTATAAAATATAGATTTGAACCATTAACCTTTTTTGTTTTAATTGGAAAAATGAAAACATATTGTTTAGTGCAAATTTATTTTCATTGGCTCAAGTTATAAAATATAGATGTTTTTTTTCACTGGATAGATGAAAACATTTTTTCAGTGTGTTAATGCCTAAATGTCCTCTTTGTAATGTTGTTATGTGACCACAGAATAACCAATATAGAACGTCCTCCTAAAGTCATATTGTGAACATTATATGACTAAAAGAGGACCATGTGAGAACGTTCGGTTAATGTCCCAAATGTCATCTTTGTAACGTTCTAATGTGACCAAAAAATACACCTTTAGAGAACTTTTAAACGTATTAGTGTGGGAAGGGACTCCACAATATTAGTGTTTAAATGTGTTTAGATGTTCAGAATGATGAACTTCTTTCCACTGCTATTGAACTCAATTCCTATCAACATTCAGTCTGACCACATTAACTAGCTGATCAAACTTTTTGTGCCATAGTACAGAAACTCCGCCAGGTATTCTGCTATAAACTATTTCAGTGCTCAAGTCAATGGTAGATTCAGGTGAATGTGATTTCACCAAGTACAACATATTCAATCAACCAATCAGAATTGAGGGAAAACTTTCCAGGAAATGTCAGTTTTAGGCTCATGATCAAAGTTAGATTCTTCTACACCCTTGTTAATCAGCTATCATTTCCCTCTGATATTAGGAATAAATTATAGTTAGGGTTAGGTTTAGGGGTAGGGATTAGGTTAAGTCTATATTTTTGGACAGTAATGTTGATGCAGGATCAACAAAAGATGTTGATCCAGACAATGGTGAACTGAAGTGATCGGCTGAACTCTGAACTCTGGAGACTAGGAATGAGTGGACGGAGTGTAATGGTCTGGTGCTGCAGATGCTGCTGACTCTGTGACAATATGAATGCAAAAACACCATCTAATCTATTATATCTATTATATAATTAATCTAATATATTTCTGAAACTGTTTGGTGTGTAAAAAAAAAAAAAAAAAAAAAAAAGTGTTAACCACACAAAGCCAGTGAAGCTAAAAGTGCATGTGTTAAAACAGTCAGTCATTTTGTTGCTGTTGATCTGATGAGATTCAACACTGTAAGACAAACACACTCTTACAATGAAAACTGATTTCTATAGATGAAGCTCATATAACAGATGATTCCTGACATAATTTTATTATCAGAATGATTGATTATGAGCAGTTTTCTGTGCTATATTGATGAAACAGGAAGATGAGATGTCACTGGGCTTGTCCATTTTATAAATATCCAGTAGATCTTTGTTACGTCACAGACTTGAACATGATTTGCTAATTTGTTATTTGTTAGTCAGTGTCAGGTGGTTTAGGGGAGGGACTTTCTCACTTATCAGAGCATCTGATTGGACAAACATCAGTGTATCACCAGATCATGAATACTTTTGGCCCATTTTCTCAGAAGACAGTGTGTAGATATGATAGAGGTTTATGTGTCAAATGAGCTGACAGACATGAACTAAAAGCCACAAAACTCACATTTTAATAACACAGTCTTTAAATCAACATTAATTATTTTTAGTCTTAATTGTCATCTGTGTATTTGATAGTGCAGCATGTTTTCATTACTGACTTTTGGTTTCACTTCTGTGTCTCTGAAATGTGTTTTATTTATTTATTTATTTATTTATTAATTTATTTTATTTTTCTGCAACAGCCTCCATTGATACTGAAGTAAATTACACTGAGATCATTTATCAGATGGTGAATTGTCATTGTGTAAATATTTCATTTTGTTCAAACTAAATCAGCAGAGCAAAACATGAAGTGATGTTCAGTGGTGGATACTAGCATTTTTCTTATTTTACAGTTTAGTCCTGCTAAATCATAATTGATCTTTTTACTCTGAACTAAATCATAATTGTGCAGCTTGACAATGGACAATGTATTGTTTTATGCTGTCAAAGTGCTCAATATTATCAGCTTCTGAAACTAAACACTATTTTTCTTTAGTTTTAGTCCAGTAATTGTCCAGTTGTTCTCTGGTTGAGGGAGGAACACTGATGTATGTAACCACACAAACCATCATGTCTAGAGCTAAAAGTGCATGTGTTAAAACAGTCAGTCATTTTGTTGCTGTTGATCTGATGAGCTTCAACACGGTAAGACAAACACACTCGTACTTCAATCAAAACTGATGATTATTGCTCATATAACATATGTGTACTAACATGAGAAATGTTAAGAATAGGGTGATGTATGGTAAATGATTATAAGTGCTGATTAATGCTGTATTATAGATATATTTGATGCTGATGTCGGTCAGAATGGCTCCTCGTCTTCCTCTGATCTTTCTGCTCATGATTCACGGTGAGTCTCTGTTACATTCACATTACAAACACTCTGATAGACGTGAACTAAAGGCCACAAAACTCACACTTTAATGTCACTGGGTATTTAATACATCAACTATCAATCAATCAATCAATAATCAAGTCTTAGTCCTGTTTTTCATTTCCCATATGGCAAAAAAAAAAAAAAAATTATATATATATAAATTATTTGTGGACTTTTGTGGTGCAAAATATATTTGAAATATATGCTAAATATATGTTGCAAACAGTGAAGCTCAATGAAATATATTTTTCAAATAGTAAATATATTTTGCATCAAACATAGTATACTAAAATATATTTCTAAATGTATTTCTGTGGCAAGAAAATGTATTTTGTGGATTGTGACAGAAGTCAAAATATATTTATATTTATATGTGGCCAAAATATGTTTTGGTAGAAATATATTTATGTAAATATATTTTAACAAATATATTTTTTGGCCATTTTTTTGTATATTTTTAAAATATATTTTAAATGTAGAAATATATTTTAAAAATATACAAAAATACATTAGTAGTAAATATATTTATGTAAATATATTTTGAAACATATTTTAGCAAATATATTTCTTGATTTATTTATTTTTTAATATTTTGAATGTATAAATATATTTTCAAAAATTCATAAATTAAATATATTAATATATTTTCAAAATAAACAGTCATTTCCCCAGTCATTTTAAATTTGATGCTAAACTTAATTATTTTAAGTATTATATCATTATAATTCTCATTTTTATACAGATAAATACAGCATTATTCATATAGTATTTTTTTTTTTTCTTAAATTTAATAGAAATGTATGTAAAGTTACAAAAATAAAGGTGATAATAATATATGAAATCACCACCAGATGGTGCAAATGGCACCATTTCTCACACTATTAAAACAACAACACAATATCAAACATCACATGACTTGCAGCAACAACTGTCTAACAAAAACTGTAAAATTCAAGTAAAACATCCTAACTTAAAGTGCAAAAATTGTATTTAAACTTTAACAAACACTGTTATTTTAGAAATTCAGAGAACTATTATGATCAAACACCTTTACTGTATAAATAAATAAATCAAAAATGACTTGCAACAATCATAAAGTTTTTCAGATCTCTCAAGATCTGAACATCTTTATTTATTACAAACCAGTCAAACATTATTTCATACAAAAATATTTCAAATGTTGATGTTTTATTGAAAACAATTAAGCTTGATATCACCATGATAAAGAGCATTGATTACAGTGAAATCTTCTGTCAGGTGATGTTGGTTATTTACTGGTTGTGCTGACATTAAAAATCAGCGTATGAATCTCAACAGTGGTGACAATCTTTAGAAAACCTTTTTTTGTAACTCTATAGGTTGTTTTGTGATGTTCAGAGTTGATCTGTTTATATGAATATTTTGTCACCACAGTTGAGATTCATACACTGATGTCTGTGTGGGCCTGGAATATCCTGCCAGAAAATGTTCCAAAAGTCTTTATAAAATTTTTCAAAAACTCCACAGCTGTGTAAAATCAATCACAAATATTAAATAATCAGATATCTCACTAAAAACAACTACTACATGATTAGAATTCATTCTGCTTTTTTAATATAACAAATGTAGCTGCAAAACATGAATTTTAGCATACCTCTGCAAAAGTCAAGAGCCCAACTAAAGCAAACACTGACCTCCATCATGGTAACATCAAACTTTATTATTTTCAGTAAAAATATGAACCTGTTAATTCTCAATAAGAACTTTTGTATGAAAGAAATCAGGTTAATCTTGTTTATGTAGTCATTTAATAATCCTCTGCCTGTCATATAACATTTTTTTTACCATTTTATTTTAAAGTTAAGGTATCTCATCAAAATAATTCAAGCAATATCTGTTTTGTTAAAAAATGGCCAAAATATATTTTGAAATATATTTAACAAATATATTTTCTGGCCATTCTTTGTATATGTTGCAATATATTTGAAAACATTTTTTTTAAATATATATATTTTTTGCTGCATTAGAAAGAGCAACTTGGGAGTTGTGTCTGGAAATAAAAAATGGCTGAAGTGATAGTGATGTCTTGGATGGGATTCCTTCTCCAGTTTAACTCAGATAGTCCTTTCTCTGATGCTAATAAGCTACTAATATTCACTATATGATGTATAAATGGGAGTTTCAACCAGTTCTGTAACTAGAAATGGATGAAATGGAATGTTTAATTTGATTTTTTTAATATGTTGCATGTCACTTTTATTTGCATAGCATGTTTCGCAACCATGTAAACAAACAAACAAAAAAAAGCAATCTGTTGTAAGTCTGTTGTAACAGATAAAATAATATTTTCATCCTGTTGAATTCCTGTAGATCTCTGATCCCAATGAGGACACATACACAGCTCTTGAGCTCAAGTCCACGACCTCTGACCTGTACGACACACTCACAGTAAGTGAGACGTCAAAGTCAGATCATCATCACAGATGATCACATGACCGATCTCTCGCTCTCTTCCACACAGATCGCTCATCGCAGACCTCCTGAAGACTCCTGCACGACTCGTGATCCTCAACATGAGAATCCATCAGTAAGTGTCTGAACCTGCAGCTCTTCTCAATATAATCAATAAAACTCTCTTCAGTTGTAGTTTGATTGTTTTATGTATCTTGTGGAAGGTTTCATAATGTTGTTGATGAACTTCAGTCAGTTGTTCTTCATCTGATTGTTTATGTAGATCAGTAGGAAGATGCTGCAGTAAGAGGTGGAGCTCAAAGGAACCAATCCTGAGCTCTGTGGGGGCGGAGCCACTCATGATTGACAGGGATGATTAGTGAAGAACAGTGGAATTAAATTAAAGTTAAAAGCTGGTGAATTGTTGTGTAAATATTTACTGTGAAATTTAGGTCAGCAATGCAAAACACAGGAAGTGATGTTCAGTGGTGGGATACAAGCTCCTGCTTCACAATGACGAATGTATCGTTTTATGGCCTCAAAGTGCTCAAAATTATCAGCTTCTATTAGGCTATTCTGTCATTTGCTGCAACTTTCCCTTTAAATGATCTCTTTTATTTGTGATCGTCTCATACGTGTTTGTACAAACCCTCAAACTACCACCAGAGGTCACCATCTCCTGCTACTGACATCAACACTGATGTGCATCAGCTGTAAATCACCATTATTCATCTTCATTTTCATGTTGTTTTATCCTGTACTGTGTTTAAAATTATTCATATGTTTGTATTATAATTCTGAACACATCCATTTCTGCGTTTGGTTTCTTCAATCTCTGTTTGCTGTAGCATCTGTTCACCTCATTATTATTTTAATTTGTTTGTATTTTCTGGTTCAGGACGCATTTTAATCGAAAAAATTTAAATGACAAAATTCAAATAGTGCAATATCATTTGTTTTCATTAAAATGCGTTATTTGAATATCAATTCTGATTGGCCAAGTTTATGTTGTCATCCTTTTCTGGAATTCCTGAAGTAATTAAAACTCAATTGGGCTTCAGCAAATGAAAGAAATTTTAAATAAAAAAAATACACCTGTAATAAAAGGAATATTTTACACAAGCTCTGCGCATTAATGAGTAAATCATCTGATCACCTGCTTGGCTCTAATGGACGTCCCTGCTGTATGGAAGCGTGAATCACGTGACACAATAATCAAAGATGTCCAGCAGGGGGCGAAAACTGATCTATAATAGAGAACTGGGTTGCTCATGATGTCATAAAAGTGAAGCCACTGTGCCGCCATATTGTTTGTTTGTTTTCTTTTTGTCTGTAAATGTTTCTATCATCACACAAGTCATCAGTTCTATAATGACAATGCCAGACAGAGAGAAGTCAGGAAATGAAAGTTTCCTGTCCTCCTTACTACTCATAATCATAATATTACTCTTCTTTGCATTGTATTTCATGTCAACGTCTGAATCATATTGAGAACAAATTCTCAATAACTGTTGAAGGCCTGCACTATATGGTCAAAAAAAAAAAAAAAATTTTATGACACAATCTAAAAGCCATAAATGACTGGTTTTGTACATCTTGGTCTTGTACAAAGGCCTGCATGAGACAAGAAGGGACTCCACAATATTAGTGTTTAGATGTATTTAGATGTTCAGAATGATGAACTTCTTTCCACTGCTACTGAACTCAATTCCTATCAACATTCAGTCTGACCACATTAACTAGCTGGTTTTGTGCCATAGTACAGAAACTCCATCAGGTATTCTGCTATAAACTATTTCAGTGCTCAAGTCAATGGTAGATTCAGGTGAATGTGATTTCTTATCTTTTACAGGTCATGTTCAATCACTAAACATTGAAGGAATTGAGGGAAAACTTTTCAGGAAATGTCAGTTTTAGGCTCATGATCAAAGTTAGATTCTTCTACACCCTTGTTAATCAGCTATCATTTCCTTCTGATATTAATAAATTATAGTTAGGAGACTAGGAATAGGGTTAGGTTAAGTCTATATTTTTGGACAGTAATATGGATGTTGCTGATCAATAAAGATGTTGAAACACCACCTGATCTTCTTAGTAATGGTGAACTGAAAGAATGTCTGAACTACACAATCATGTTTGACAAAACATCTTGATTGTTTTATTTAAAATAACTTTAAAAAAATCAGCTTCTAACTTGAACTAAATTTTTTTTCTTTAGTTTTTGGTTCAGTAGTGTTGTTCTCTTGTTGAGGGAGACAGCGGTAATATTTCTGCAACTTTGTGTGTGTAAAAAAAAGTGTTAACCACACAAAGACAGTCTAGAGCTAAAAGTGCATGTGTTAAAACAGTCAGTCATTTTGTTGCTGTTGATCTGATGAGCTTCAACACGGTAAGACAAACACACTCGTACTTCAATCAAAACTGATGATTATTGCTCATATAACATATGTGTACTAACATGAGAAATGTTAAGAATAGGGTGATGTATGGTAAATGATTGTAAGTGTTGATTAATGCTGTATTATAGATATATTTGATGCTGATGTCGGTTTTAGAATGGCTCCTAGATCTTCCTCTGATCTTTCTGCTCATGATTCACATGAGTCTTGCTACATTCACATTACAAACACTCTGATGTCAGGTGAACTAAAGGCCACACTTTCTCACACTTTAATGTCATTGGGTATTTAATAAATCAAATATCAATCACTCAACCAATCAATCAATCAATCAATCAATCAATCAAGTCTTAGTCCTGTTTTCCATTTCCCATATGGTAAAATATATATATATATATATATATATATATTGGGTAAATGTATGTTGCAAACAGTGAAGCTCAGTCAGATATGTTTTTGAAATAGTAAATATATTTCACATCAACCATCGTATACTAAACTATATTTCTAAATGCATTTCTGTGGCAAGAAAATGCATTTTGTGGATTGACAGAGAACAAAATATATTTATATTTATATTTATTTGTATATTTTTTACATTTATTTTAAATGTAGAAATATATTAGAAAAAATATATAAAAGTACATCAGTAGTAAATATATCTTGAAACATATTTTAACAAACATATTGCTGAAATATTGTGTTAAAACTTGCAGTCATTTTTTTTTAGATCATGAACTTTATCATATGATCCTCAAATAAAGTGGTGACAATAATACTTCAGTGAAAACTGATTTTACTATTGTGTTACCCAGCATATGTGTACTAGCATTACAAATTTTAAGAATATTGTCAATGATTGTTGTGATTCATTAATGCTGGTTTATTGATATATTTGATGTGATCTAAAATATAACAAGACTTAAAATATTTTTCTGCTCATACATCACAGCAGAATTTGTTTTAATCTTTAAAGACTTAAATGCTGAGCTTCCCAGGACTGATTATTCAAAACACAGAACTCACACATTTGATCACACATATGACTTAAAAATCAAACATGAATAACTAATCTACTAAATTCAAAAGTAGTCCTGATTCAACAATTCCCAAACAATTGCTTTTAAAAACAAATAGTGCAACTATTTTGACGCAAATATATTTAATTTATAAAAAATATATCAGGAGCCCAAGTGAAGCTCAATGAAATATATTTCCATGATGGTAGCATCATTTTAATATATTTTGCATCAAATTTGATCCTCTTAATAAAAATAACAGCAAATGTATTTCATCACTAATGCAAATCATCATTTTTTAGTCAATATAATTATCTCAAACCTTTAACTCTTTTTAAGGACTTGGATTTGAAAGCATATTTGCTATGTGACTTGAAATATGTATTGGTTCCAAATAAATTTTCATCAATTCATTTTAGGAATAAATATTTTGTCCATTTTTTTATATACTTTTTGAATATTTTATATAATATCCTATAATCTGTTTATCTGAATATTTTATCACCATCGTTGAGATTCATACACTGATGTCTGTGTGTGCCTGTAATATCCTACCAAATATCTGTCTATGAAATGACTACTACATTATTGAGCTCATTCTGCTCTTTTACCATAACGTGTAGCGGCAAAACATACATTTTATCATAAAACTGCAAGAGTCAAGAGCCCAACTAAAGCAAACACTGACCTCCATCATGGTAACATCAAACTTTATTATTTTCAGTAAAAATATAAACCTGTTAATTCTTGATAAGAACTTTTGTATGAAAGAAATCAGGTTAATCTTGTTTATGTAGTCATTTAATAATTCTCTGCCTGTCATATAACATTTTTTTTTTTACCATTTTATTTTAAAGTTAAGGTATCTCATCAAAATAATTCAAGCAATATTTGTTTTGTCAAAAAATGGCCAAAATATATTTTGAAATATATTTAACAAATATATTTTCTGGCCATTCTTTGTAAACATTTATATATATAACAACCATGTAAACAAACAAAAAAAAAAAAAAATATTCTGTTGTAAGAAATAAAATAATATTTTCATCCTGTTGAATTCTGTGTTTCAGGAGTTTTTAGTGCTGGTTGGGGTGTGAATTACAGTCATTCACACATCTGTGCACTAAAGAACTCATCAGTGATAATGAGCTGCAATTATACATACCCTACTGGATATAAGATAGAGAAAGTGTTCTGGACCAAAAACCTTGGAAAGGGTGTAGAGTCTCCAGATCTGTCTGAGGATCCTGAATACAGTCAGAGGCTTCAGTATCTGGGAGATAAACAGCAGAACTGCACCGTCAGACTGAATCATGTGACACAGAAAGATGAACATGAGTACTGTTTCAGATTCATCACTAATGTAACAGATGGAAAATGGACTGGAGTTCCAGGAATGAATCTTACTGTCACAGGTGACTTTCATGAGGTTTCACTCTTCTTCTGTGTATTATGTTGAATAATAATGAGTGTATGACAGCAGCACTAGATATAATGTGTGTGTTGTAGTGATGGGAAGTTCGGATCATTTTACAGACTTGGACCTTTGAGTCTCGTTCAGCAAAATGAACGAATCTTTTTTCGAGTCATTTCGTTCATTTTAGCAAAATATAATTAAAATGTTACCTGTTACCTCCCTAACACATCTACTGCACAAACGTTGATCACACTTCAAACAAAACAAAACTGTAATGCTATAAGAAACAGAAAAGATTCATTCATTGTTTACCTGGGTCTTTAGTCTATGATTCGCTCACCTCGCCTCTTATCTGACAAGTTTTCGGGTTTGAGTCGTTCGTTCATCACGTGACAGCCTCATAAGGTGAACGAACGACTCTGAACCGGAAAGAGAATTGAAGACTGGATTCATCACGTGATTCCTCAGTACAGAACCTAATAGGATGTTAGGTTCTGTAGAAAATATTACTGTCACAGCACTTTCGAGATCATCTTCTTCTCACATTAAAGTTGATTCAAAATGAACAAATCGTTCGAACGACCTATCACTAGTGTGTTGTGTTCAGATCTTCAGGTGGAGTCTCCTGAGAGAGTGACAGAGGGAGATTCAGTCCGTCTGACATGTAACAGCAGCTGCACTCTGACTGACAGAGCAACATTCATCTGGTACAGAAACTCACAGCCATTAACTGAGAGAAGAGACAGAAACAATGAACTCCTGCTGCAGTCAGTCAGAAGAGAGGATGCAGGCAGATATAGCTGTGCTCTACATGGACACACTTACATCTCTCCTGCTGTTCATCTCAATGTCACGTGTGAGTACAGATTGAGTTTTTCTCTTGACAGTTGTCTTTAAAAGGCTTGCGGAGTTTAGGGCTACATATCTGTGGGGTGACAGAGTAATTGTTTATCCAACTGCTGATTTGTGATATAAACATATTCAACATATGACATGAAATTTAGCTAATCAGTGTCCTTAAATCTAATCCAAAAAGAGAGTGCTATATCAGGGATAGGTCTGAATAAAGTAAACCGGTGTCTCACTAGTAAATTTTTAATATATAATGATTGTAATCAAGCTAAAGACACAAACACATTTCAGTATAGTCCAGTGTTTTATAACGAGCATTCAAACACATATAAATAAATATCCACCTGCTGCCACTTTAAATACTTCAGTCTGAAACCTGTGACTCCAAAAAAAATCTCCAAATTTATAATTTTTCAATATTTATTGTGAATTTTTGTATCTGTACTTTTGAAGCTTTTATTAACACTCCTGTATCTTCACATCATTCATCAGTTTGTTAATTATGATGATCTTCCTCTTTCAGTTCATCATGGTGCTGGTAAGAATGTGATTGTGATCACAGCAGCATCTGGAGGAGGATTCATCATCATCATCATCATCATCATCATCCTGTTTATAATGTAAGTTATAAAAAAAATAAAATAAATAAAAATAAAAAAATAACTAATGTAATAATATATGTTTACTTTTGTTCTTATATAGTAGAAAATGGTTCATATGCTCAAAAAATGTTGCAGCCTAAACTAATGATCTCCTTAACTCCAACACTGTGTCAATGCTACTTGAACACTCTGTAGTGTGGAAACACATGAACACTGAGCAGGGTTTGTTTAACACTGGGATCTATTACATAAACTTTACCTGTTTCATTCACGTAAGACTGATGCATTTGAATCACATTAAGTTAATTGATATGTTTATATTAAAACTATGTAATCTAAATGGATGGAACATTTGTATGCAATTGAATTACATAAATTTTAAGTTTAGGCTGCAACATTTTTTGAGTGTATGTTTATTAATCTTTAAGAACAGCATTCATACTTTTTCTCTATACATTTGTTGAAATGCTGTTAATGTCTGTGATTATAACAGGAGGAAACAAAAGGATGTTAAAACTGAAGATCTCGCAATGAATCCGGTAAATCATTCAGACACAACTTTACAGAAAATCAATCATAAGCTGATATTGTACTCAGTCTAAAAAATTTGAGACCTTCTGCTGTGTAAAATCTGCACCTCACCTCTGGGGAAAAAAAAAAAAAAAAAAAAAATCATTATTTGTCTTAATTATGTATTGTCTTGTATTTCAGAGTGATCTCTATTGTGACGTGTCAAGGAGAGTTTCAGTTCATGATGAGCCTCTTTCTGAAGCTGATACAGTCAATGACGCTCCGTATGCCAGTGTGAAACCCAACAGATTCAGAGGAAAAACTCCTGAATCCAGAGATACTGAGGAGATCCAGTACGCAACTGTCCAACATCACAGAAAGAAAGAGACGAACAGATCGGAAGACAATGAATGTCAGTATGACAATATAAGAGTTCATCAGCCTGAT
>NW_026127648.1:147942-156064 GCF_022985175.1 Labeo rohita
CACATCGCTGCGGCCTCGTACCCGGAAGTAGAAGGACCGGAGCGGGAAGCAGTTGAATGGCGCCGCGGCTTCTTCGCAAAGAACGCGGCCCGTGAGCGGAGCGTGCCCAAGGGCATGTCTTCGCAGTTCTGACAACCTCCCTCAGCGAACGCTGCTTCAGCATGCTCACGCCCCAAGCACTGAACACAGCGATCGTGCCGATCGTTAGGGAAAGGTAAAATCCGCAACCAGTTGGACACGGACGGAAAGGCATAATGAAACACACAATCCGCCCGTGGAGCTCTTTTTAGAAAAATCTGCTCAATTAGAGGAAAATCTTCTCTTGAAGATCGCTCAAAACTGTCAGAGGTGTTTGGGCTCTCAAGGGCGACCCCTAGTGTCGTACACTACTCGACACAACTCGGAGTGTACGACAGATAGGGAACTGGAGTTTCTGTACTATGGCACAAAAAGTTTGATCAGCTTGTTAATGTGGTCAGACTGAATGTTGATAGGAATTGAGTTCAATAGCAGTGGAAAGAAGTTCATCATTCTAAACATCTAAACACATCTGAACACAATATTGTGGAGTCCCTTCTTTGTACAAGCCTTTGTACAAGACCAAGGTGTACAAAACCAGTCATTTATGACTTTTAGATTTATGTTAAATGTATGATTTTTTTTTTTTTTTTTTTGGACCATATAGTGCGGGCCTTCAACAGTTATTTTGCTCTCAATATGTTTCAGACATTGACGTGAAATACAATGCAAAGAGTAATAATATGATTATTAGTAGTAAGGAGGACAATAAACTTTCATTTCCTGACTTCTCTCTGTCTGGCATTGTGATTATAGAACTGATGACTTGTGTGATGATAGAAACATTTACAGACATGTGTCCCTAAAAGAAAAACAAACAATATGGCGGCGCAGTGGCTTCACTTTTATGACATCATGAGCAACCCAGTTCTCTATTATAGATCAGTTTTCGCCCCCTGCTGGACATCTTTGATTATTGTGTCACGTGATTCATGCTTCCATACAGCAGGGACGTCCATTAGAGCCAAGCAGGTGATCAGATGATTTACTTATTAATGCATAGAACATTTTTTAAATGTGTATTTTTATTTAAAATAAATTTATTTTC
This sequence comes from Labeo rohita, assembly GCF_022985175.1. NCBI lineage: Eukaryota > Metazoa > Chordata > Actinopteri > Cypriniformes > Cyprinidae > Labeo > Labeo rohita. The sequence continues at coordinate 149,069 of NW_026127648.1, forward strand.
TTTCATTTGCTGAAGCCCAAATCAGTTTTAATTATTTCAGGAATTCCAGAGGAGGCTCACAACATAAATCTTCTTTTATTACAGCCAGTCAATATTAATATTCAAATAACGCATTTTAATGAAAGAAAATAACATGTCATTTGAAACACGTCATTTGAATTTTGTCATTTAAATTTTCTAAATTAAAATGTGTCCTGAACCAGGAAATACAAACACATTCAAATAATAATGAGGTGAACAGATGCTACAGCAAACAGAGATTGAAGAAACCAGATGAGACGCAGAAATGGATGTGTTCAGAATTATAATACAAACATATGAAGAACTTTAAACACAGTACAGGATAAAACAACATGCAAATGAAAATGAATAATGGTGATTTACAGCTGATGCACATCAGTGTTGATGTCAGTAGCAGGAGATGGTGACCTCTGGTGGTAGTTTGAGGGTTTGTACAAACACATATGAGACGATCACAAATAAAAGAGATCATTTAAAGGGAAAGTTACAGCAAAAGACAGAATAGCCTAATAGAAGCTGATAATATTGAGCACTTTGAGACCATAAAACATAAAAATTGTGAAGCAGGAGCTTGTATCCCACCACTGAACATCACTTCCTGTGTTTTGCATTGCTGACCTAAATTTCACAGTAAATATTTACACAACAATTCACCAGCTTTTAACTTTAATTTAATTCCACTGTTACGTTCCACTGTTCTTCACTAATGATCCCTGTCAATCATGAGTGGCTCCGCCCCCACAGAGCTCAGGATTGGTTCCTTTGTGCTCCGCCTCTTACTGCAGCATCTTCCTACTGATCTACATAAACAATCAGATGAAGAACAACTGACTGAAGTTCATCAACAACATTATGAAACCTTCCACAAGATACATAAAACAATCAAACTACAACTGAAGAGAGTTTAAATGATTATATTGAGAAGAGCTGCAGGTTCAGACACTTACTGATGGATTCTCATGTTGAGGATCACGAGTCGTGCAGGAGTCTTCAGGAGGTCTGCGATGAACGATCTGTGTGGAAGAGAGCGAGAGATCGGTCATGTGATCATCTGTGATGATGATCTGACTTTGACGTGTCACTTACTGTGAGTGTGTCGTACAGGTCAGAGGTCGTGGACTTGAGATCAAGAGCTGTATATGTGTCTTCATTGGGATCAGAGATCTACAGAGACAGAAGGACACAAACATTGTGAGTTTATGTTTAAAATCTGATAATCTGAGTAACTGTACTGACTTTAATGTTTAGAGGAACTTTTTACTGGATCCAGAACTATGGACTTGTGTGTCTTATACTCTTAATATCTCTGTACGGCTCATAACGGCAGAAAAACACTGTAAATAATTGTGATCATCTCACTGTAGACTCCTTCATAGCAGATCTTCTGTTCACCCTTTTATTAAGACAGACGAAGAAATATTAATAAATATTAGTATTACATGTCCTGATCTGCTGTGATATCGGCAGGATGTTATCCTGTATTCAGTCACACACTGTGTTGATGTTGAATACAGAATAATGTTGTTTAAAATGTTCCCAGATTCATTAATAAACCTAATTTTACTAAATCACACTTACCTGTTACTAAAAAAACTGCAGTTTTAACTGTTCTACAAGACTGTGTGGTAAACAAGAATACTTTAATTATAACACTTAAAGGCACAATATGTAAGTTGTCACTGCTAGATGGTGCATATTCAAATTAAACAAAGCAGTTTGATGACACTTAGTGTGGAATCATGGGAGTTGTTGTCTTCATCCTCACATCCGATGCAATCCAACGGGACTCGGGCAGAAATCATCTTCATGAATGAGCTAATGTATTAAAGACTTATTAAAGTCACTGTAGTATGAATCAGGGTGGGGCTGAAAGTCGTGGAAGCAAAATGAGGAAGCTGGAGTGATTGATACTGAGTGCGACACACAACTCGAAAACAGCGGAGCTTTTATTATGCCACAGTCGAGCGCTTCCGCTCCTTCTGGTCATACGTATGTGTGTTAAACAGCGCTGTTTTATTATACCAGATACATTTGAGTGTGTTCAGAGTTCTGTTTTAATGCTACTCTGTGTGTTCGTCACTTGTCTAATTAAACGCATAACATGTTAAAGCGTGTTTGGTGTTTCCATGTTTTCTAAAAAATAACACCAGAAATCGAGTGTGTATGGCATCACTGGCAGGCGACACAATGGCCAGCGATAGGACACTAGTTCAAATCGCTTATTTCTCTGGATATTGTGTTTTTAAATGGCTTGACGGTCAATCAGGTTTATGGAAGCATCTGCCTCTAGTAATAAAAACATACAAAGTAAAATATGAAAATAACACTTTTTAGAAATTACAATAATATATAATGCATGTGAATTTTTATAAGTTGTACAGATTTCACTGTTGTTAGCTTGTCAAAACATACACTATTTAAATACTGATAAATTAAATTTTGTAAAAAAAAGTTTATTTTTAGTTGCAGTATAACTGACAGTCTTTGGCTGAACTTCAGATGAGAAAGTGATTTATAAGATGTCAATAACATTGCTCAGGTTTTATTTCTCGTTAAGTATGTTTCTGGTTTCTAAGCTTACAGAACAACAACAATACTGAAAACAACAAACTCTACACTACTAACAGATTAAACTCAGGCAAACCTAAAAACAAAGGCTAATTATGTATTTAAAACACACACAAAACATTAAAAAAGAAGTCGTGACATTAGTCCAGGATACAATGACAGTAATTCTCTCGTAAAGGTTCAAAGAGAACAAATTAATCTTAATGTGGGTTTTGAACATGTTTACAGTGGTTGTGGTTTGAACAGATGAGTAAATTTTTAACAACTGTACACTTATCCAGCAGTCGCTCAGAAACAGTTGAACACAGGCTTTGTGTTCGCTGGTCTCTATCGCTCATTTGACGCCGCTGTAGATCACTGATGCGTCTTCCACAGTTTGAACATTTGATTGCCTAAAAAACAAACAAACAGGAGCTCAGTGATGTTGTAGCTCAGATTAGATGATCTGTGCTGATGAATTAGTGCTGGTTAAGTTGTTTCTCACCTCACGGCAGCATCAGGCTGATGAACTCTTATATTGTCATACTGACATTCATTGTCTTCAGATCTGTTCGTCAGTTGCATACTGGATCTCCTCAGTATCTCTGGATTCAGGAGTTTTTCCTCTGAATCTGTTGGGTTTCACACTGGCATACAAAGCATCATTGACTGTATCAGCTTCAGAAAGAGGCTCATCATGAACTGAAACTCTCCTTGACATGTCACAATAGAGATCACTCTGAAATACAACACAATACATAATTAAGACAAATAATGAATTTGTTTTTTTTTGTTTTTTTTCAAGGTGAGGTGCAGATTTTACACAGCAGAAAGTCTTAAATTTTAGACCGAGTACAACATCAGGTCATGATTGATTTTCTGTAAAGTTGTGTTTGAATGATTTACCGGATTCATTGTGAGATCTTCAGTTTTAACACTCTTTCGTTTCCTCCTGTTATAATCACAGACATTAACAGCATTTCAATAAATGTATAGAGAGAAAATATGAATGTTCTTCTTGACGATTAATAAACATATATGAACATATATGAACAATTTTCTATTAGTATATAAGAACAAAAGTGAACATATATAATCACAGCAGTTTTTTATTAAACTCACATTATAAACAGGATGATGATGACGATGATGATGATAATAATGAATCCTCCTCCAGAGGCTGCTGTGATCACAATCACATTTTTACCAACACCATGATGAACTGAAAGAGGAAGATCAACATAATTATCACATCATTATCACTTAATCACTGCTGCAGATCATAGTCACTGAATCACCTTCCACTATTTCAGCAGATCAATTTATGAACACTGAAACATTATTGGGTGCATCTAAAACAGAAAAAACAAAAAACAAAAAACAAAACAGAGCTTTACCAAAATTTATTTGACATCACAAACGTATAAATCCCAAATGTAGGAATCATTGCACTATTTCACCAAATGAACCACATTTCAATATACAGAATCTGTAAGTACCTCATTTGTATGCATTTTATCAATTGAAAAATGGATTGTATTTGTGAACAATTTCAACCATTATCTTCTCAACCTTTATCACTATCTTTTTTTCTTTTAGAGACTGTTGAAAAGGCCCAGTATTTCACAGTATTTTCTGACTTGATGTTAATATGGATGGCATTTTAGTCACTGAATCTCCTTCCACTATTTCACCAGATGGGCTGATTGTGATCACGGGGTTCAGTGGAGGATCTAAAGGTTTCAGACTGAAGTATTTATCAGTGGCGGCTGGTGGAATTTTTTTTTAGGTAGGCCTGAAGTTGGTTATTATTGGGCAATTTCAGCAAACATTCCAGTATGGTTTAATGCTAAGCAGTAAAAGTTAAAGAAAAAGTTAACAAATAATAATAATAATAATAATAATAATTAGACTAGGATTCAAGAAGCTAGAAATATTCTATATGAACATTTTACCACATAGGCGTAAATCACGAGGGGGACTGATACTGAACTGATATTAGGCTAATTGTAGACTTAGACTTAACGAAGTTTTGAGTTTTGCTCAATATGATGTGAAGTGGCAGATCAGTGGGCTTCCTATGTTTTAATATCTAAAAAAGAGACGTTCTCAGTCCCAGACAAAATGTAAAATACTATGTAGAGGACGCAAAATAATTCAATCGTGCTGAACCTATGAACTGAACTCATATTTAAACATGGTCTGCATGCTATGTACACACATCTATCCTTACAAGTACAATTCTGTCTGTATTATTTGTGTCCCCTTCAAAAATTGCTATTGAGACATTTTATGTTTATTGTCCCCCCCTGCTGTTAGATGACATTTACGCCCTTGTTTTACCAGGTTATGGATTAAGTTAAGAAGTTTTGTCTCTTGAAGGGCTGTGAAAGCATTTCACGAGTTGGAAGAACTACTTGCATTCTCAAATGTGCCTTTTAAAATGCCTGGGATTCTTCCATCTCATAATGATTTAGGTGAATATTGTTTAGTGATTGGCTGTGTGTAAAGTCGGACAGTATTTTTGTAACTGCAGTATTTTAGAACTAATAGTAAATTGTTGGTTACAGCTGCTGTTTTGATCCATTTCTGTCAGCGACATCTAGCTACCTGTCCCTTTCTTTTGTCGGACGGAAGAGCAAATCCATATCCACCTTTTTCTTCAACACGGAAGTGTGGGCGAGACTTACGGTTTATTAGCTGGTATAGGGAAATAACAAGAAGAATAATATTGTGGAGTAAATGGTAAAACTGTTTGCACTACAAACAAGTGTGTTCATAAATAAGGTAATAATTTAAAATAATATGGTAAGACACACAATTTGCAATATCAAGTAGCAGAATGAGCTGTTTTGTACAGCTAAAAATAGCTGGGCACGGATGAGACCGGAAGCCAGACCTGATTTACAAGTGGCCACGGCCGCTCTTATGGGGAAAAAAGTGGATCATATTCCTCCGGCTCTTCTCCTTCCTTTCCTGTAATGGTGTTATGAGTAAGATATGTACTTTCAAAGATTAAATATATTTTATTTATGTTTTAACCATGGCAGAGCATCAAGATTTTAAATAAATAGGGAATAGACTTGCTGCTTTATTGGGCAATCACTGTTTCTACTTTTTGTTTTCTTTTTGAATGTGATATCTTTGTGTTTGTATTTTGATTTTTTTAACAAGTGTTGTGATATTTGTATTATTTTTCTTTTTTTTCTTGTGATTAAATCATTATCATTCTTAGTGTTTTAATTTATTTCAGTGGTTTGTAAAGTATTATTTGAGTATAGATAGTTTAGTTTTTCTTATTACTTTGCTGTGATGTCTGTATTTGAAATGTATTTGTCACAAGAGTTTATTTTGTGTGGTCTTTCATCACTTGGAAAATGTTTAAGAAGTTGTTGGTCCTGACTCTTATCTTGGATTTTCCACTGATCTTGATGTTGCTAAGTAATTATATTAGTGGTTTCTTGTATTTTAATTTCCTGACTGTTGTTAAAAATACATTTTTTAAACTTTGTACTCAGGCTTCGAGTTTATTTATTTATTCTGTCACTGTAATTGTATTGTTCACGCCTTTACAGACACAGTTTCAGTTGATTGCATCTGAAGCACAGTGAGAAAAACACATCTGAACTGAAGTATGCATAAACTCTTAAACAGCAAAAATTGCGAGGAAAACAATTACACTCGTTTACAGCCTTTTTATATATAACTACTGTAGAAGAGGACGGTCAGTGCGCCCCCTGCTGGACACATTTGTTCATTCACATTATACAGGAGGCAGTATCGCGAGAGAGTATTAGATTCAGGCGAGTTTACGTAGTGATCATGCACCGATCATGCGAGCGGACAGCCAATCAGAAAGCAGCACTGATCTGGCGGCTGCGCTAAGGAACTGTTAGTTTTCATTTTCACTCGGTTACGGAGGGATGGTTCGTACTTCGCTTTCCGCCTAATTCCTGCCTAATTTGTGTGCGTCAATGACGAAAAGTAAGTGTTTATTCATGTTGTATGTTGCTGTTATTGCTGTTTAAGATTAATCAAAGATATTGAGAGTATTGTTTCATGTGTAAGTGAAGAGATACGCGGAAGGCTGCGGCCTTGCACGGATGAATGTTTCTGTAAACGTATGCGTGTAAAGCCAGAGATGTAAATCAGGCATGTTTAGCTCAGCACTGTTAATGCGATTGCGATATATTTCTGTTTAATTCAACATTGCAATTATCTCAGAAGTGTGATTATTCTGTCAGATGTACACTTAATGTATATTTACCCATGTTTAGGTAAGTTTATTCAGTTTATTAAGCTCAGTCAAGTTTAATGAAGCACAGTATATATGTATATTGCATTTCAATGTTATGTACAGATGTTTAAATTTGTCAAGGTCATCTTGTTTATTCTAAACTCACTTACTTGCAAATCTCTCCATGCTTA
>NW_026127648.1:156564-171869 GCF_022985175.1 Labeo rohita
GACTGGTAATCCAGGAGTGAGTCTTACTGTTAGGTGACTTTCATGAGGTTTCACTCTTCTTCTCTGCATTATGTTGAATAATAATGAGTGTATGACAGTGTAACAGAGGGAGCGAGACGAGAGACGAGCGGATCCAAATGCAAACTTTTATTGTAGGGACGAGACATAGACATGGTCAGGCAGGCAGGGGCAAACAACGGCAGACAGGTGTATGGACGGCGAGACAAGAGTAATCCGAGACAGGCGAGGGTAGATCAGCGGCGTACGTTATCCAATGGGCGAAGCAGGAGAATGGTCAGACAGGCGAGAGTCACAATAGGCAGAAACAAGAAAACAAGACACAGGATACAAGGAAAAAGCTTAGTAAGACTGCTATGCAATACAATACTCAGCGATGTGTGACAGAAAGACCGGGGCATTTATACTGTCTCTGATTGGACGCGGGTGAAGTGCAATGACTGATGGGGAATGTAGTCCGGGGTGTAGTGCAACAGTCCGTGTGCACTAGATATAATGTGTGTGTTGTGTTCAGATCTTCAGGTGGAGTCTCCTGAGAGAGTGACAGAAGGAGGTAATGTCACTCTGACATGTAAAAGCAGCTGCACTCTGACTGACAGAGCAACATTCATCTGGTACAGAAACTCACAGCCATTAACTGAGAGAAGAGACAGAAACAATGAACTCCTGCTGCAGTCAGTCAGAAGAGAGGATGCAGGCAGATATAGCTGTGCTCTACATGGACACACTTACATCTCTCCTGCTGTTCATCTCAATGTCACGTGTGAGTACAGATTGAGTTTTTCTCCTTAAAGTTGAGGACTACATATCTGTTGGGTGAAAGAGTAGCAGTTTAGCCAACAGCTGATTCATTATATAAACATATTCAACATATGAAATAAAATTTATCTAATCAATGTCCTCAAATCTAATCCCAAAAAATCTATTATTGTATTGCCTCTATTGTTTTATCAGCAATGTTTTGCTAGTAAAGTTTTGATGAATGACAATTCTAATCAAGGTAAAGACAAACACATTTTAGCACAGTCGAGTGTTTTATATCAGATGTTCGCTGATGTGTTTTGGAGGAGTTTGTGAGGATCAGTGGTGTTTATGTACATATGAACATCACTCTGACAGATAAACTGTTCACTGATGCTGTCGACTCTCCATCAGATCTCTGTATTCTGCTGTGTTTAGTTATTCTGAATGGATCTGTATAGTATCTATACACAGTCATGTCAAAACATCTCCATGTGGTCTTGTTTGGTATTGCACAATGACTTGTAGTTATATATAAAAAGCTGTAAACAAGTGTAATTATTATTATTATTATTTTTAAACCATCTATACTCAAATAATACTTTACAAACAATTGCAATGAATAACAACGAGAAGGATAATTACAGTATAAGCTAAATGTAAAATATTCCAAACAAAATTACAAGGGAAAAAAAAGGAAAAAAAAAAAAAAAAAAAAAAACTATGCAAAAATCACAACACTTGTTATAAAATCAAAATACAAAGATATCACATTCAAAAAGAAAACAAAAAGTAGAAACAGTGGTTGCCCAATAAAGCAGCTCTATTCCCTGTAAATTTAAAACTTAATGCTCTCCCATGGTTAAAACTTAAATAAAATAAATTTAATCTTCGAAAGTACATATCTTACTCATAACATCATTACAGGAAAGGAAGGAGAAGAGAGGGAGGAAAAATATCCACCTTTTTTGGTGTGTCTTACCATATTATTTTAAATTATTATCTTAATCATAAACACACTTAATTGTAGTGCAAACAGTTTACCGTTTACTCCATGATGTTATTCTTTTTGTTATTTCCCTATAGCGGCCAATAAACAGTAATAGTCCATAGTCTTACTTCCACGTTGTCACACCCTGTGGACTGTTTTGTGTTTTTTCCCCATGTATGCCCTTATTTGGTCTTTCCTGTTCCATCTCTAATTATTACGTCACTGCTTAATCAATTTCACCTGTCTCCCCCTGATTAGTGTGTGTATTTAAGTTTGGTTGTGTTCACAGTTTGGTTGTCGGTCCTTAATGTCATGTAAGTCACTCCAAGTCAAGTAAAGTCATATAGTGTCATTCAGTTGTATTTCTTTTGTGTGCGTGTGGATTCCTTGCTGTTCCTGTTCGTTCCTGTTTATTCTGTGGATTATTTAATAAATGTGCATGTCCTGGATCTCCTCGCTCCTCCTCCTTATTCCCTGCACAAGACGCCGTGACACGCATTAAAGAAAAAGGTGGATATGGATTTGCTCTTCCGTCCGACAAAAGAAAGGGACAGGTATCTAGACGTCACTGACAGAAATGGATCAAAACAGCAGCTGTAACCAACAATTTACTATTAGTTCTAAAATACTGCAGTTACAAAAAAACTGTCCAACATTACACACAGCCAATCACTAAACAATATTCACCTGAATCATGATGATATGCAAGAATCCAAGGCATTTTAAAAGGCACATTTGAGAATGCAAGTAGTTCTTCCAACTCGTGAAATGCTTTCCCAGCCCTTCAAGAGACAAAAATTCTTAACTTAATCCATAACCTGATAAAACAAGGGTGTAAATTTCATCTAACAGCAGGGGGGACAATAAACATAAAATTTTTGAAGGGGACACAAATAATACAGACAAAATTGTACTTGTAAGGATAGATATGTGTACTGTAGCATCTGGACCAATCAGACATACAGTTATTTGTTACATTTAACAAATAATCTTTAAAGCCAACAACCCAGCTATATGCTGGAGTTTTGAAGACAACCCCCCAAAGCAACGAACACCCCAAAAGGGCTTAGTTGCCACGGTGACTATCTGATAAGAGGTTTTATTGCTTCAAGGAATGCACATCTGCCCATGCGACATTTGCCATAGGAAAGACACAATGCCTATAGACTCTTTCCTATTCATTCCCAGACAAACCTTTCTTTGACCTTCCTATCACACATAGCCCAGGTCATTGTGTACAGTATTACTGCATTGTATTTTAATTTTGTCTGTTGTATTTTTATTTGTCTTTCTATTGTTTTATGCATGCATTATGATAGATGACTAGTTGTATAAAGCACCTATGTCATGTTTGGTCTCTTTTAATTCGTATGTTGATGATCTAAAAGATGGTGTAAATTAGATGTTGATACCTATGCAACATATTAGTGTTTTAAGAAACCTAGTAGTTTTTGCATCAACACCCAGTCGAATTACATATGCAAAATACCATGCTCACGGACAAAGAGTCATAAACTTTCCCTCCAAAGGTGAAATTTACCATTGGTTCATGGACCTCCTGGAGGCACAGCCTCCAGAGAGTTTAAAGGCATCGACCTCTCTCTCTTCACTCTCTTCACTCTCTTCACTCGTCTGCAACATCTACCGATTGCTGCCCGTGTGGAGGAACCCACGGGGAGCCTGAGCCGGCACAGGGCGTGTCTGGCAGGCCCGACAGGCCCAACACTGGCTCTCGACCACTAAGAGCCAGACACTTCCACTCAACTCCTGAATTCATTTTCATGACTCGCCTCAGTCAGTCAGTGGTTCTTTTAGAACCTAAGAAGATGAGCTAGAACTCTTCAGGACTTCCCTAAGCACGCGCCAGGCCTTGCGGCCTTGTCTTTCCATTCCCCAAGGATCACAGGACTTCAGCTGAGTCCCTCTCAGCTCTTGGTTCTTCTTCACTTGTCACATGGGATGAAACTCCCAGTCACCATCGAGTCAGAACATCTTTGGAGTTCATCACTCTTCGGACCCAGAAGAACGTGATCACGATTCCAAAACCACCACTGCTCCAACCATCAAGACCTTCACCAGAGACTGCATTTGGACACTTGTTCAACGACCAAGGCAATGCAAGTATCGTACATTTAACTAAACAATACCGAGGTTTAGTATAAGTTGTAGACAGCACTGATGGTTTCACAGCAGGTGGTTAACTGACTTTTTTTTCCATAGCTTCATGCTCCTTCTCTCTCTCTAACTGCTTCTCACTGACCCTTCCCCATGTATGAGTGATTTCATGTTTGTTTGTTTAGATTAGTTATGTGTTAGTCCTTCGTTAATAAACTATTGTGCACAAATTACATGAGTTTTGATTCTGATTCTGCCTTGCAAATTAATGTCCCTTTACGATTCCGATTCGAGCTACTTGCTCTAATGCAATGGTACTTTAAGAAAGTTATTTTCTGTGGCCAAGAAAATATCATTTCTTAGAGTTGATATAAAGATTATACTGAATGTTCGCTGAGCGAACAGATTAGTTGATGGGAAATTGATTCTGCTACAGTTACTACTGGCAGCTGATATAAGTAATTGTAATTAATCATAATTAATTGTAATTATTTATATACATTTCCCTTTGAGCTAAATTCGCTACAGTACATAGCATGTGTACTCTTAAAAATAAAGGTGCTTTAAAAGGTTCTTCACAGCCAGAAGCCATAGATGCCACAGAACCATTTTTGGTTCCACAATGAACTATTGCAGTCAAAAGTTCTTTAAAGAACCATCTGTTTCTTACATTTTATAATCTAAAGAACCTTCTTTCGCCACAACGAACATTTTGTGAAACAGAAAGGTTCTTCAGATGTTAAAGGTTCGTTATGGAACCATTTAGACAAAAAAGGTTCTTCTATGGCATCGTGAAGCACCTTTATTTTCAAGAATGTACACAGCCTGCAGACCGTGTTTAAATATGAGTTTGGTTTCAGTATTTTGCATCCTCTACATAGTATTTTAGATTTCATCTGGCCCTGAGTCTCTTTTTTAGATATTAAACTGTAGCAAGCCCACTGATCTGCCACTTCACATCATATTGAGAAAAAACCAACACATCGGTAGGTCTATTAATTTTAGCCTAATATCAGTTCACACACAAGCTTATCACCGTGTTAGTTGTAGTGCGTGACAACTGATCTGCAGCAGTGATTCAAACCCACCTGCTCTGAACTGGTTTAAGGAGGATGAATCCTCAGCTGTTGGATCTGGACAGAGTTTCAGTGCACTACAGAGTGGACGCTTCTACTGTGAGGCTCACAATCAACATGGATCTCAGAGATCAGACGCTGTTACTGTCATAGGTGAAGCTTTTATTAACACTCCTGTATCTTCACATCATTCATCAGTTTGTTAATTATGATGATCTTCCTCTTTCAGTTCATCATTGTGCTGGTAAGAATGTGATTGTGATCACAGTGACATGTGGAGCAGTATTCATCACCATCATCATCATCATAATCATCATCCTGTTTAAAATGTGAGTTCAGTTTAAAAAAATGCAGTGATTATATATGTTTACTTTCTTTCTTATATAGTAGAAAATGGCTTATATATGTTTATTAAACTTTAAGTGCAGAATATGTAAGAATTTTTTTTTTTTTTTTAAATATGCAAAAAACACTAGAACAGTGTTATATATTTTGCTAACTCCCAAATGTTTACAGAATCCTCAAAAATCCAGAGAAATGATTTTAAAGTGGAGAAGGAAAGTGCATTGTCCCTGCCAATGTAATATACCTTGATTTTCCAGTTTTATTTTCTGAAAACGTTGACACTTTTATGCATTTTATAAGACAGGTGACGAACGCACAGAGTAGCATTATAACATAACTTAGAACACACTCAAATGTATCTTGTATGACAAAACAGTGATGCTTTTTCTCTACATATTATGAGCAGTCAGATATTTCTCATGTGGCATAATTGTTGCTTTGTTTAATTTGAATATGCGCCCGAAGCGATGAAAACTTTCATATTGTGCCTTTAACTGTTATAAGTAAAGTATTATTGTTTACCAAACATGCATATTCAATCACTCCAGCTAACAGTTTAATTTGTGATTTTCAAAATTACCCTTAATTAATGAATCTGCTTGAACATTTTAACAACATTATTGTAAAAATAAAAAGTTAAAACATGTATTTCAGTCATTTAATGAATATCTTGATTTGACTGAATACAGGATAACATCCTGCCAACATCACAACAGATCAGGACATGTGATACTAATATGTAATATACATATAAACTGTTTAAATGTGCTGTTTATTAATATTTCTTCTTCTGTCTTACTAAAAGGATGAACAGAAGATCTGCTATGAAGGAGTCTACGGTGAGATGATCACAATTATTTACAGTGTTTTTCTGGATGCAGAGATGTTTCGTACAGCCGCTATGAGCCGTACAGTGATATTAAGAGTATAAGACACATGAGTCTATAGTTCTGGATCCAGTAAAAAGTTCCTCTAAACATTAAAGTCAGTACAGTTACTCAGATTATCAGATTTTAAACATAAACTCACAATGTTTGTGTCCTTCTGTCTCTGTAGATCTCTGATCCCAATGAAGACACATATACAGCTCTTGAGCTCAAGTCCACGACCTCTGACCTGTACGACACACTCACAGTAAGTGAGACGTCAAAGTCAGATCATCATCACAGATGATCACATGACCGATCTCTCACTCTCTTCCACACAGATCGTTCATCGCAGACCTCCTGAAGACTCCTGCACGACTCGTGATCCTCAACATGAGAATCCATCAGTAAGTGTCTGAACTTCAGTTTCTGAATCATTTAAACTCTTCAGTTGTAGTTTGATTGTTTTATGTATCTTGTGGAAGGTTTCATAATGTTGTTGATGAACTTCAGTCAGTCGTTCTTCATCTGATTGTTTATGTAGATCAGTAGGAAGATGCTGCAGTAAGAGGCGGAGCACAAAGGAACCAATCCTGAGCTCTGTGGGGGCGGAGCCACTCATGATTGACAGTGAGGAGTGCAACAAGGGAATTAAATTAAAGTTAAAAGCTGGTGAATTGAAGTGTAAATATTTACTGTGAAATTTAGGTCAGCAATGCAAAACACAGGAAGTGATGTTCAGTGGTGGGATACAAGCTCCTGCTTCACAATTTTTATGTTTTATGGTCTCAAAGTGCTCAATATTATCAGCTTCTATTAGGCTATTCTGTCTTTTGCTGTAACTTTCCCTTTAAATGATCCCTTTTATTTGTGATCGTCTCATATGTGTTTGTACAAACCCTCAAACTACCACCAGAGGTCACCATCTCCTGCTACTGACATCAACACTGATGTACAACAGCTGTAAATCACCATTATTCATCTTCATTTGTATCTTGTTTTATCCCTTATATGTTTGAATTATAATTCTGAACACATCCATTTCTGCATCTCATCTGGTTTCTTCAATTTCTGTTTGCTGTAGCATCTGTTCACACATTATTATTTGAATGTGTTTGTATTTCCTGGTTCAGGATGAATTTTAATTAGAAAATTTAAATGACAAAATTCAAATGATGTGATGTTATTTTCTTTTGTTAAAATGCATTATTTGAATATCAATACTGACTAAACTGTATATGAGAGGAGTTTATGCTGTTAAGTCTCCTCTGGAATTCCTGAAATAATTAAACTCAAATGACTTCAGCAAATGAAATAAAAAATACATTTTATTTAAAAAAAAATACAGAATATTTTACACAAGTTCTGCACATTATAAGTAAATCATCTGATCACCTGTTTGGCTCTAATGGACGTCCCTGCTGTGTGGAAGCGTGAATCACGTGACACAATAATCAAAGATGTCCAGCAGGGGGTGAACACTGATCTATAATAGAGAACTGGGTTGCTCATGATGTCATAAAAGTGAAGCCACTGTGCCGCCATATTGTTTGTTTGTTTTATTTATTTAGGGACATGTGTCTGTAAATGTTTCTATCATCACACAAGTCATCAGTCACTATAGGAAACAAAAGTGAAAGTTTGCACATTCATGGCCATAGTAAATCTTTGTATTGTATTTAAATGATCTAAACTATATTACAAATTCAATAATTTGATCGTATCTAATACAATGTATATCAATGTCAATGGGAGGAAAAACCATATTGAGAGAATTTGCCATTGCGTTCATATTCTGTTTCTTTGGCAACCATAAAAATTTGGGTCTTGTTTTTATCTTAACAGAGACTTAACATCCTAATACGTTATGCTATTAAATTATCAGTTTTAATTGTTTCCTGACCACACTCTCTTGTCTCATTGGCAAACATAGCACCATTTGTGTGGATTGCATTGGCTGCAGGTAGCTGAGAGTGCAGGTTCAATTTTCATTGAGATTTAATTTAACTCCTTTTTTTCTTGTCTTCACCACCTGGCTACTGTTGTAAAATGTTTAGAGATTCAATCAGTGAAAAAAATAAATAAATGGAAAAATAAAGTAAAATCTAAAATTCATCTGCAATGAATCGTCAAGCCCGGAAGTGCAGTTAACTGTAGTGCTTGTTCTCTGCAGCCAGACCTTCTTCGACATCAACACTGATGTACAACAGCTGTAAAGAACCATTATTCATCTTCATTTTCATGTTGTTTTATCCTGCACTGTGTTTAAAGTAAATCTATATGTTTGTACAATAATTCTGAACACATCCATGTCTACTCATCTCATTTGGTTTGAACATCTCTTTTTGCTACACAGCATCTGTTCATTCACATTATTTGAATGTGGACAAAATTTCCTGGTTCAGCATTTAAATTTCAGAAAATTTAAATGTCAAATTGGCAAAATGATTAATGTTATTTCCTCTTTGTTCTTGTGCATCAGCTATCATATTAATATCTAACCATGAAGTTGTGTGTCACACCTCACTGATGTAAGTATTAACAGGTGAATGCAAGTAATGGAAGAGTTTAGGGTGTATGGATGTTCAGGTTAAGAACATATAGTCTTAAAACTTTTTGCAACAATGAAACTGAAAAAAAATGCAGTGTAATAAGTAAGGTGCTGATCCCTGTTTGCTCTAATGGACGACCTCAGTGACAATATGAATGCACGCTGACACAGATAATGATTAACTGTCCAGCAGGGCTGGAAAACTGACTCTAAATAATGAGTGGACTGAGTGTAATGGTCTGGTGCTGTGGATGTTGCTGACTCTGTGACAATATGAATGCAAAAACACCATCTAATCTTCTTAATAAGTGGAAATAGCCTGTAAAAAGATCTGTGATATCAAAACTGATATTTTCTATAAACTTTGTGAGTCTTAAAAAAATTTCAAAAATTAAATAAATAAAAAAAAGCCAAAAAAAACAGTTAAGCACACAAATCAAGTGAAGCTAAAAGTGCATGTGACAAAAACAGTCAGCCAAAAAAAAAAAAAATGATGAGCTTCAACACTGTAAGACAAACACAAAGTACAATGAAAACTAATGTGTAGAGATGAAGCTCATATAACAGATGATTCCTGACATAATTTTATTATCAGAATGAGTGATTATGAGCAGTTTTCTGTGCTATATTGATGAAACAGGAAGATGAGATGTCACTGTTCTTTTATATTATATTATATTATATTATAAATATCCAGTAGATCTTCGTTACATCACAGACTTGAACATGATTTGCTAATTTGTTATTTGTTAGTCAGTGTCAGGTGGTTTAGGGGAGGGACTTTCTCATTTATCAGAGCATCTGATTGGACAAACATCAGTGTATCACCAGATCATGAATACTTTTGGCCCATTTTCTCAGAAGACAGTGTGTAGATATGATAGAGGTTTATGTGTCAAATGAGCTGACAGACATGAACTAAAAGCCACAAAACTCACTGTCTTTAAATCAATATTAATTATGTTTAGTCTTAATTGTTATCTGTGTATTTGATAGTGCAGCATATTTTTCATTATCAACTTTTGGCTTCACTTCTGTGTCTCTGAAATGTTTTTTTTTTTTTTTTTTTTTTCTGTAACATCCTCCATCGATACTGAAGTAAATTACACTGAGATCATTTATCAGATGGTGAATTGTTGTTGTGTAAACAAATCTTTTTTTTTTTTTTTTTTTTTTCAAATTAAGTCAGCAGAGCAAAACACATGAAGTGATGTTCAGTGGTGGATACTAGCATTTTTTTTATTTTACAGATTAGGCCTGCTATTAAATCATAATTGATAATTTTACTCTGAACTAAATCATAATTGTGCAGCTTCACAATGGACAAAGTATTGTTTTATTGTGTCAAAGTGCTCAATATTATCAGCTTCTGATAACTAAATACTATTTTTCTTTAGTTTTTGTCCAGTAGTGTTGTTCTGTTGTTGAGGGAGGAACACTAATATTTCTGCAACTATGTGTAAAAAACAGTGTTAACCACACAAACTGTCATGTCTAGAGCTAAAAGTGCATGTGTTAAAACAGTCAGTCATTTTGTTGCTGTTGATCTGATGAGCTTCAACACTGTAAGACAAACACACTCGTACAATGAAAACTAATGTCTAGAGATGAAGCTCATATAACAGATGATTCCTGACATAATTTTATTATCAGAATGAGTGATTATGAGCAGTTTTCTGTGCTATATTGATGAAACAGGAAGATGAGATGTCACTGTTCTTGTCCATTTTATAAATATCCAGTAGATCTTCGTTACATCACAGACTTGAACATGATTTGCTAATTTGTTATTTGTTAGTCAGTGTCAGGTGGTTTAGGGGAGGGACTTTCTCAGTCATCAGAGCATCTGATTGGACAAACATCAGTGTATCACCAGATCATGAATACTTTTGGCCCATATTTTCTCAGAAGTGTGTAGATATGGTAGAGGTTTATGTGTCAAAAAAGCTGACAGACATTTTAATAACACTGTCTTTAAATCAATATTAATTATGTTTAGTCTTAATTGTCATCTGTGTATTTGATAGTGCAGCATGTTTTTAATTATCGACTTTTGGCTTCACTTCTGTCTCTGATTTTTTTTTTTTTTCTTTTTTCTGCAACATCCTTAATTGATACTTAAGTAAATTACACTGAGATAATTTATCAGATGGTGAATTGTTGTTGTGTAAACAAATCTTCAGTAGTGTTGTTCTGTTGTTGAAGGAGGAGCACTAATATTTCTGCAACTGTGTGTAAAACAGTGTTACCCACACAAACATGTCTAAAGCTAAAAGTGCATGTGTTAAAACAGTCAGTCATTTTGTTGCTGTTGATCTGATGAGCTTCAACATGGTAAGACAAACAAACTCATACTTAAATTAAGTCTGATGATTTTGCTCATATAACATATGTGTACTCACATGAGAAATGTTAAGAATAGGGTGATGTATGGTAAATGATTATAAGTGCTGATTAATGTTGTATTATAGATATATTTGATGCTGATGTCGGTCAGAATGGCTGCTCGTCTTCCTCTGATCTTTCTGCTCATGATTCACGGTGAGTCTCTGCTATATTCACATTACAAACACTCTGATAGACTTAAAAAAACCCCACAAAACTCACACTTTAATGTCATTAGGTATTTAATAAATCAAATATCAATCAATAATCAATCAATTCTTAGTCCTGTTTTTCATTTATTTCATAGTTTGATAGTGTATGACTGATTTCCTGGTTCTTTTTCACTCCTGTGTCTCTGTGCTTTTTTTTTTTTTTTTTTGCTTTTCTGCAACACACTTCATAAAAGCTGATGATGAACGTCACATCATTTAACACTTAATAGAGTTGCTGTTTTCAAGTAGTTAAAATGTATCATCATGTGTTCATGGTCTGTTGTAACTAATAAAACCACATTTTCATCCTGATGAATTCTGTGTTTCAGGGGTTTCTAGTGCTGATTGGGGTGTGAGTCACAGTCATTCACACATCTGTGCACTAATGAACTCATCAGTGATAATGAACTGCACTTATACATACCCTACTGGACATCAGATCAATAAAACATTCTGGACCAATACACATGTTAAAAATGATTCTGAAGAGTTTCCAGATCTGTCTGAGGATCCTGAATACAGTCAGAGGCTTCAGTATCTGGGAGATAAACAGAAGATCTGCACCATCAGACTGAGTAATGTGACACTGAATGATTCACACATGTACTATTTCAGATTCACCACTAATACACCTAATGGAAAATGGATTGGTAATCCAGGAGTGAGTCTTACTGTCACAGGTGACTTTCATGAGGTTTCACTCTTCTTCTCTGCATTATGTTGAATAATAATGAGTGTATGACAGTGTAACAGAGGGAGCGATTGTGAGTTTCAGCGGATCCAAATGCAAACTTTTATTGTAGGTTACAGACATAGACATGGTCAGGCAGGCAGGGTCAAACAACTCAGACAGGTGTATGGAGCTGACAAGAGTAATCCGAGACAGGCAGGCTGAGGGTAGATCAGTGGCGTTCTACGTTATCCAATGGGCGAAGCAGGAGAATGGTCAGACTGCGAGAGTCACAATACAGAAACAAGAAAACAAGACATTATCAAGGAAAAACAGTAAGACTGCTATGCAATACAATACTGAGCGATGTGTGACAGAAAGACCGGGGCATTTATACTCTCTGATTCACGCGGGTGAAGTGCAATGACTGATGGGGAATGTAGTCCAGGGGTGTGTCAACAGTCCAGGTGTGACCAACAGAGTTTCACATCTGGTTGAGTGGTTATGTTGAATACCA
Organism: Labeo rohita; assembly: GCF_022985175.1. Lineage (NCBI taxonomy): Eukaryota > Metazoa > Chordata > Actinopteri > Cypriniformes > Cyprinidae > Labeo > Labeo rohita. The sequence goes on from NW_026127648.1 coordinate 169,052, forward strand.
GATCTGTATGACAGCAGCACTAGATATAATGTGTGTGTTGTGTTCAGATCTTCAGGTGGAGTCTCCTGAGAGAGTGACAGAGGGAGATTCAGTCCGTCTGACATGTAAAAGCAGCTGCACTCTGACTGACAGAGCAACATTCATCTGGTACAGAAACTCACAGCCATTAACTGAGAGAAGAGACAGAAACAATGAACTCCTGCTGCAGTCAGTCAGAAGAGAGGATGCAGGCAGATATAGCTGTGCTCTACATGGACACACGTACATCTCTCCTGCTGTTCATCTCAATGTCACGTGTGAGTACAGATTGAGTTTTTCTCCTTAAAGTTGAGGACTACATGAAAAAGAGTAGCAGTTTAGCCAACGGCTGATTCATGATATGAACGTATTCAACCTATGATATAAAATTTATCTAATCAATGTCCTCAAATCTAATAAAAAAAAAAAAAAAAAAACTATTATACTGTTGCCCCTAATATTTTATCTGCAATGTTTTGCTAGTAAAGTTTTGACAGATGACGATTGTAATCAAGGTAAAGACAAACACATTTTAGCACAATCAAGTGTTTTATAACAGATGTTCGCTGAGGTGTGTTTTGGAGGAGTTTGTGAGGATCAGTGGTGTTTATGTACATATGAACATCACTCTGACAGATAAACTGTTCACTGATGCTGTCGACTCTCATTCAGATCTCTGTATTCTGCTGTGTTTAGTTATTCTGAATGGATCTGTATAGTATCTATACGCAGTCATGTCAAAGCATCTCCATGTGGTCCTGTTTGGTATTGCACAATGACTTGTAGTTATATAATATGAAAATACAAACACAAAGATATCACATTCAAAAAGAAAACAAAAAGAAGAAACAGTGGTTGCTCAATAAAGCAGCTAGTCCATTCCCTATACATTTAAAACAAAATCTTGATGCTCTGCCATGATTAAAACATAAATAAAATATATTTAATCTACAAAAGTGCATATCTTACTCATAACACCATTACAGTAAAGGAAGGGGAAGAGTGGGAAGAAAATTATCCACCTTTTTTCCATGTGAGAGTGGCTGTGGTCACTTGTAAATCAGGTCTGGCTTACGGTCTGTTTTTTGCTGTACAAAACAGCTCGTTCTGCTACTTCATATTGCAAATTGGTGTGTCTTACCATATTATTTTAAATTATTATCTTAATCATGAACACACTTGTTTGTAGTGCAAATAGTTTTACCGTTTACTCCATGTTGTTATTCTTCTTGTTATTTCCCTATTGCGGCTGATAAACTGTAATTCTCATCCATAGTCTCACTTCCGTGTTGAAGAAAAAGGTGGATATGGATTTGCTCTTTCGTCCAACAAAAGAAAGGGACAGGTAGCTAGACGCTGCTGACAGTGATGGAACAAAACAGCAGCTGTAACCAACAATTTAATATTAGTTATAAAATACTGCAGTTACAAAAAATACTGCGGGGCATTACACACAGCCAATCACTAAACAATGTTCACCTGAATCATGATGATATTCAAGAATCCAAGGCATTTTAAAAGGCATATTCGAGAATGCAAGTAGTTCTTCCAACTCGTGAAATGCTTTCACAGCCCTTCAAGAGACAAAAATTCTTAACTTAATCTATAACCTGATAAAACAAGGGTGTAAATTTCATCTAACAGCAGGGGGGCAATAAACATAAAATGTCTCAATAGTAATTTTTGAAGGGGACACAAATAATACAGCCAAAATTGTACTAGTAAAGACAGATGTTTACATAGCATGCAGACCATGTTTAAATATGAGTTCATAGGTTCACCACGCGGTCATATTATAATTATTGAATTATTTTGCACCCTCCACAAAGTATTTTGGCTTTCATCTAGGACTGAGGACGTCTCTTTTTTACACATTAATCTGTAGCAAGCCCACTGATCTGCCACTTCACATCATATTGTGCAAAACCCAACACATCAGTAGGTCTACAATATCAGTTCATACTCAAGCTTATTGCTGTGTAAAAGCTAAGCTTAGTAACCAGTTATAATCACTCATAGAAAAATACATCAGACATCATCATTTCCGATGCTATAGCACTAACTCATACTGGAATGTTTGCTGAAATTGCCCAATAATAACCATCTTCAGGCCTACCTAAAAAAAATTCCACCCGCCACCACTGATAAATACTTCAATTTAAAACGTTTAGATCCTCCACTGAACCCCGTGATCACTATCAGCCCATCTGGTGAAATAGTGGAAGGAGATTCATTGACAAATTTTTTGCTTTGTTTTGTTTTGTTTTCCTGTGTCAGATCCTCCCAGGAACATCTCAGTGTCCATCAGTCCATTTGGTGAAATAAAGGAGGGAGATTCAGTGACTCTGATCTGCAGCAGTGATTCAAACCCACCTGCAGAAATCAGCTGGTTTAAGGAGGATGAATCCTCAGCTGTTGGATCTGGACAGAGTTTCAGTGCACTACAGAGTGGACGCTTCTACTGTGAGGCTCACAATCAACATGGATCTCAGAGATCAGACGCTGTTACTGTCACAGGTGAAGCTTTTATTAACACTCCTGTTTCTTCACATCATTCATCAGTTTGTTAATTATGATGATCTTCCTCTTTCAGTTCATCATGGTGCTGGTAAGAATGTGATTGTGATCACAGCAGCATCTGGAGGAGGATTCATTATCATTATCATCATAATCATCATCCTGTTTATAATGTGAGTTTAATAAAAAAAAATAAAAAAAACTGCTGTGATTATATATGTTCACTTGTGTTATACTAATAGAAAACTGCTCACGTTTATTAACATGTAAGAACAGCATTGAT
>NW_026127649.1:0-18808 GCF_022985175.1 Labeo rohita
TACAATTTACAGTGTGGATATATTTACCTAAACATTTGTTTCTTATTTCTCATCTTTTTCACATATTGTCAGAAAAACAGATTGCAATTTAAGCCCTTTTTTGATGAGATAAACAATTTCGTACGTGCAAAGCAGCATTAACATACTGTAGGAGCAACAACTTGCACCTCCCAGCTTAAATGTCTCTCTCTCTTTATCTTTCTCTCACTCAATTTCTTTCACTTGCTCATTCACACATACACACACCCATACACACATACACCTCAAAAAAGAAGAATTCTCCGATTGCTACGCTTGGAGCTGAAACGCCTGACAAATTCATCCAAATCTAATGACCTGGCCCGTCGGGATTCAACGCTTAGGACACCCAAGTGACTCAAACGGGCATCACCCATGGTTGTCCTCAAGTGGTTTTTAATAAGTGCTAGAGCTGAAAAGCTTCTCTCACACAAAGCACTGCTTACCGGTATTACTACAGCAATCTTGCAAAGCCTGAAAAGCTCATGGAACACCTCTTTGAAAGGCTCCAGAAAAGCAACAAACTCAAGGAGCGTGATCAATCTCTGCATTCCACTTTTCTCTTTCCTATCCAGCACTCTCTTGATCTGATACAGCTCATTTGACAAGTCCTCAACATTTGAGTCAAAAATCTTTGCAAAGGAAAAAAGAGCCTCTTCCTGTAAAAAAGTAACACTTTGTGGGTGAAGTGCTTGAATTCCCTTCATAATTTTGCAGTTGGGTTTAGAGAACCGTCTTTGCAACTCACCAGCCATTGAATCAAGCACCGGGTAGTACACATGTCTCTTAAAGCTTTCCCCATCATCTTTATTGACTCTACGCTCACCAGATGGTGCAGTTATTATGTAATCACACAATCGTGTGTTCATCTTTGGCTGCCTCTTCTCAGTCTTTTCCAAGCTGAGGTCACATTTTACAGCCATTTCCTCAACCTCTTTCCACAGAGCCTCAAAATAGGCCTCACTCCTGTATTGCTCTAATGTGTCCAGCAATGATTCTACAAGAGTGACTGCTGCTGCTAGATCCAGTGAGGGGGACTGTAACATGTCCGACAAAAATTTGGACTGTCCCAGGACTTTGTTGAATGTCACTAGAACACCAATGAAACTAACATCAAGTTGAGCTAATAAACCACGAGCATCTGTTGCCCGATCACCGTCCTTTTCCTGCCCAATTTGCTGAAGAACACGGTACACTGCTGGAAGTCTATCAAGCATATTGCGACAAGCTGAATATCTGCAAGCCCACCTGGTGTCAATTAATGAAGGCATTTCACGGGGCTGACCACCATACATCTCTTTCTGTATGTCATGCCATTTTGTGTGCACGTAAGATCCTGATAGGAAATCATGTAATTTCTGCATGAGTGAAAAAAAGCAACCTGCCTCCGTCACCGATTTAACACTATCCACAATCACAAGATTGAGCCTTACAATGCACATAAAAGGCATATTTTGCTTCCTCCTGAATTCTTGTGCAAACGCCAGAGTGCTTGCCACTCATGACGGCAGTTCCATCGTAGCCCTGTCCAACGAGGTTGCTACGATACTCCAGCCCATGTTTTTCCAAGCATTTTATAGTCAGTCTACTCAGACCTGCTGCATCAAGCTGTTCGGCATTCACAAAGTCAAGAAAACTCTCATTGATGGTACCATTATAATAATACCTCACAACAAAAGACATCTGCTCTTTCTTTTGCAGGTCTTTTGTTTCGTCTGCGATTATGCTGAAGACCTCGCTTTGTTTAACTTCCTTGATTATGTCAAGTTGAACCATCTCTGCAAGCGTTTCTAAAATTTCATTTTGAAAGTTCTTACTGGTGTATTTTGCATTCCCATGTGCATTCATGCATTTCTCAATTAATGAATCGTGCTGTGCAATTGCATCCCAAGATGGCTAAGAAATTGCCGGGGTTATCCGAGCCTTCAGATTCCCTGTGTCCACGCTGAGAAATGTTTTGAACAGCTGTTAAGAGCAGCACCTGAGCAATGGTTTTGATATATATCTGGTTCTCTCTAACTCTTTTTTCCCTTTCTTTGTTTATTGATTCGATCATGGAGGGTTTTTTTTCAATGACTAATTTGTGCTGTGTCCAAGCAAACACAGCACTTCTGTGATGTTCTGATTTGCAATGATCTCTAAAGCCACCATTTCTGCACAGTGCTTTTTTCCAATTAGAGAACCCTGATTCTGACCTGAATATAGACATTGGGGCATTTGGGAGTGAAAAGTGGTGACAAGGGTAGCAAAAAACAGCGTCTCTAGAGACAGAATACTCCAGCCACGTAAAGTCTTTGTACCAGGTCTCAATGAATGCTCTCTTCCTGTTCCCGTGCTGTGTCTTGGGGAAGACCTTGAGGACAGGTTGCACTGGACCATCTGCTCTGGACTGGGAAATGTCTGAAGAGAAGAAAAAAAAAATAATTTTTTTATAGCTTCTTTCTGAATTCTACCTTTTAAGATTCATAATCATGTCGTCACTTATAAACAGTAAATTATTGTTAATCAATGCATAGTTTGTTAAATGTCCATTGAGAACTTCAACAGGATGAAAATATAGGCATACCATCAGGTCCAGGTGGAGCAGCACAACTTCTCTGCACCGAGCCCTCTGCTAGGCACCAGGAAATGTCTACAAGAAGCAAATGAAAAACAATTAAACATAACCACAGAGTCAGTACCACATACATTGCCTGTAATGTTTCTCTCATCTTATTTAAAATATGCACACAGTAAGAAGATAGTAGCTTACCGTTGGAAGCAGCACTATCTGAGGACTCTGGTCTGGGTGGTTCTGGAGATTGTGGGTTGAAGTCATCAGGTTCGCTCTCATTCTGGCTTTCATCATCTGAGCCTGTGCCTTCACACAGAGCTAAAACAGAAATATGTGTCACAAAAATAATCCATGCTTCTATTCAACATGCCATCTGACAACTATAAATTTAGTTCTGTTTAAGAAATAAAATAATAAAATGCAATCCATACAACATTAATCATGTTAACCTAGAAAGGGTAACAATGACAGCTAAAGTTGAACTGTATAGGTTACTTGACATTAGCCAGACATCAGCGAGGCATGCATTTTTCTGAAAATTAAGTTAATATGAGCAGTTATTGCTAACTTTTTTGGTACTAGCTGCTAGCAGAAACATCCATTTTGGCGTCATTATTTTCAGACCCTCAGCAAGCAGTAGTGCTACATTTCTCCTCGTTGCAATTTCAATGAATACCATTTAATACATTGCATTGTGTGTCTATCATCTGGCTTTGCCTACATCATGTTTTCTCTGACCTGGTGAAGGGGGTTTGGGCTACCCTGGTCCTCAGCCTGCGGTTGTCGACCGTACTCTGCTGCCTGCTGGTTGATTCTGTCCTCTGACCTCTCCTTTCTAAAACCCTCACCTTCGGTGGTATCATCGGTTAATTTTGTAAAAAACCTCTGAATGGCTCCCTGTGTCTGTCCCTTTTTTTCATGCTCACTATATCTGCCAAACACGATAGTTAACATTATCACACAAAGGTCTAATTACATACGGTTAGTGCATGCAAAAACTCTAGCTAGCGCCACAGACGTTTGACAGTTTCTCCAGTTTTTCGCGATCGCTGAATACAACGCAAAATCAACAAAATGTTGAATTTTTTGCGATCCTGAATAATTCCTAATTTAACCGCAAAATAATCACAAAAAAGAAAAAGACCTCACAAAACATTAAATTATAAATCAACCAATTGAAATATCTCTAGTTTAATTAAAGTTTCACTGCATTTTTACGTGAATACAGATGTTGTATTAAATAAAAAAGCTTTACGCATTTTGTTTGTGATTTGTGTCGTACGACTATTGTGCATCTGACGTAATACTATTATGGTAAATGTGATGTCCTAATTATAAAATATAAAAATCGCAAATTTTTTCACAAATTTCTGGAAATTACCACCACAAAATCAGTCATTTTGATTGCAAAAATCACACAAAAAAATCATGAAATCCTGGAGGGACTGGTTTGATAAAGTTAACTACAGAATCTTTGCTAGCGCTATCTTAGCAAAAACATGTTAACATTGCTTACACGTTTATTGGTTTACTTCGACAGTGCTTCCAGTGCTCCTTCCACAATTAAGTTAACAAACCTAAAATAAGTGAGAGCAGCAGCTAAATATCCTTTCATATTTTGACAAACAACACGAGGATTTGTGACTCACCAAGAATTGTCTTCAAGTTGTAATGTTAGATGGATTCTTTCTCCCGCCTACTGTCATAACGTCAGAGAATGTTCTGGTATCGCTCAAGCCAAAGCCGCAAAGATAATTAGCTATTAAAGTAAAGCCAAGACCTCTGCTTCTTCTCCCAAGTTGCATCGACACATTACTGCCGCCAATTGTTTGGGGGTGGAATTGCATCTGTAATCGTTGTGAAGAATTCTCCGGTTGCTCTTCTCGTCGACGATTGATGGAAGGGGGGCCAATCAGGGGCCAATCAGATTTCAGAAGGGGCCAGGGCCCCTATGGCCCCGCCTCTAGAACTGCTCCTGGTTTTATATGACTTTTTTTTTTTCTTGGATGAAAATGAGGTTGTGAGGGATAAACCTAGTCTTTACAATGGCACACACTGTTCCATAAGTCACAGCAAACTCACACCTGTTTTATTTTTGAATGCATTTATAGTTACATTAATTACAATAAATTACATTATATAAGGAATAATTAATGATGTGCCATTTAATTATTAAAAAATCATGCACACCCAAGATGGTTTTTGACCCATAAAAACTGTTGCTGCAAAGATGTTAGAAAAATTATTTTTCTTTCAAGCTAGAAACTGCCACCATGTTTAAATAATAATAATTTCAATACAGAAAAAACTAATCAACCAATGTAAGTAAAACATTCTCGAGCTCAAGGCAAGTAAACACTCCAAGTATTACTTACAAGCAAAAGTATTAATACATATATTAATCAAAAATACAAATGAAATAATATTTTTTAAAATAGAATCTTTTTTAAAATAGAATTGCGTTTTTTTTTTAATTTTATATTTTTTATGTATATAAAGGCTATTACAGAAATAGACTACAGACATTTCATGAAGTAATAAATGTTAAAATAAAACACTGCAAAATCTTCACTGTATACATTAAATATGATTCTTATTAAAGTTAATAAGTGATTCAGTCAAGAACAGTGATGCTGCGTCCGAAATCGCATACTGGTTAAGTAGGTACTACATTTAAATATGAACGTACTACCCGACCGTTAAAAAGTACGTTCTATATAGTATGAATGTGGGTAGTATGAATGGAATTCGGACGTACTACATCTGCCATATTGATGTTGTCACGTGTCATGCGTCGTCACAACAGCGCGAAAATTTAAAGAGACTGCTCCACTGCACGAACACCAGCACCGGCAATGATCGGTGTTTTAACGGTGATTGGACAGACAGCTCAGAGAAGGCGTTGGTCAGCTGCTCGCAGATCACGCCTTCGTAGACAGCTTCTAGATTATTTGTCAAATAACGTTTCGATTTACAATGTTTAAACTTTCAATAAGTCATCCGTTTATTTAGATTGTGTTAAACAAGTGTAATTTAATCACAATAAACAACGTTTTTTCCTGAGGTACTTACACTCGAAATGAGCCGCGTCTCCACCTTCCGCCATTTTTCGAATACAACGCATCCTCTCCCGGAGCCTCATGGGATAGGAAAGTGTCCATGATATGCGTACTACAGAATTCGGGCGGAAGCAGTAGGTCATCCGGGTACTTCTCGCCTACTGAATTTCGAATACTATGAATTCGGACATACTACTCGCCTCGCATACTGTTTTTCGCGTACTATATAGTAGGGAAGTATGCGATTTCGGACGCAGCATGAGTGATTTTCTATTTTTCTTTTGTTGTTTGATTATTGTTTGACGTGGTCGGCGGGTGCAGGTTTACGCTGCTGTCGCTTTAAGATCTGACGCGAACGGGGCGGGGCTGCACGTGGGGGCGGGGCTACACGCATCGCCCCGCCCACAAATGCTTATATTGGCTAATGACATGTAATGACGTAGTCAACTCCGTAAACAGGAAATGCGGTTACGAGCATAATTCAAGCTACAATTCATTCGTGATATTAAATATCTGTTACATATAAAATATTAAACAATATATTATAAATTCGTTAATTATCTACGTGTGATATTAATAAATGGTCCAGTTGGTTAGTGACATGTAATGACGTAGACACCTCTGTAAACTGGAAATGCGGTTAAGAGCACAGCTGAAGCTATATATATATAGAATATCATTCGTGATATTAACTTACATACAAAAATAAACAATATATTATGAATTCGTTAATTGTCTACACATAATATTAATCTATACCAAACATAATACATTATGTTTTCATTCATTATTTTGGGCAAAATTTCATTATTATTTCTAAGCAAGCATCCACTTCCTGCTTTCGACCTGTCATATCTTTGTGCATTAAGAACTGTGTATCGCAACGATTAATGTTTATTTGCAAATTTAAATTATTTATGGGTTTTTATTTTTATTTACGCATTTACTTGTATTTAATGTGTTTTTTTTTTTGTCACCAACTCAACACTTAAAGTTTCTTTGAAAATGTTGTCTTAGAATTGAATTGATAAAGTGCCATTTTTATAAGAACTACATGACATTTTTTATTGCTTTGTTCTGATAACAAAACCTTTCACAATAAATTATGTGTACATGTAGAGATAAAATATAGAGATTACCTCATGTTAAAGAAAGTTGGAAGTCCAAAAGTGTTGGACTAAACAATATATGAAGAGGAATAAACTCAAAGAACATGAAGATAATGCAGTTTGAGTATTTCATTTTACTGGTCATACAAAACTGCAGTTTAACATCACTGTTTTATTAGCAGAGGCCCACCTGTTGTGTCTTCCGTTGTTACCACATACATTTAACATGTAATAATACACACACACACACACACACACACACACACACACACATGAGGGCAGTCTTTATTTTAACTACTTCACATCTCCTTATACAATCGCTCATTAGTGACATAATGAACGCAATGTTGTAATCAAATAAGACAAAACTCGTTGCTCAACTACTCACCAAGGCAGCGACAAACGAGTGGAAATGAAATCCTGCTGACCAATGATATAATTTGTGGGCGGGGCGACACATGTAGCCCTGCCCCACATGCAGCTCCACCCCGTTCTGCAGGCTGCGGCCAGGACCTTCTCAATATTTTGACGCATCAGTGTTTCTCCCAACTGTTCAGGTTTACTTAAGACAAGACCGACTTCATTTACATGAATAGTCTCCAATACGAGCACGTGTGTAGCAATAACAGAACTATTAAAAGCGAAAGAGAACTCTGTATTCGCACACTGACTGAGAGGCGCGTTCTGTGAGCGCGCTTTGAGTGTGCGCGCACTAGTGATGCGCGGATGGCGGTTTATATCCGCGGGTCGGGTAATAAATGCATTCTGATTATTTGCGGGTGGGTCGCGGGTAAATGAAATGAATCAATAATGAGGCAAATATTAACTACATTTTCTAAAATATGAACCTGTTCTAAATACTTTTTTCAGGCAAAAAATCATGACAGGCCTCCATTTCTAATTCAATCGTATGTGAATAAATGCAAATATTTGTTCAAAACACATAGTATAGTAAAGTCGGTAGGGAATGTGGCGCCGGCTTCCTTTGAAATATGTTTGATGATTGCGCCTGACAAGATTTGCCGAGTATAATTATTATTGATTACTAATTTGAATCAGTACATTATAAAGAAAACAATGCCTTAAAAATGAAAAGAATCAGATTTTTATGATCTGAAATTTCTTAAACTGGGTGAACCCCTGTAATCTTTTGTCCAAGGATCCAGTAGGTGTTCAAACACCCAATTGATTTCATCAGAGATTGCGGAGAGTCACGTCCAGATGTCAGTTAACCTTATTTTTTTTGTCTTAAAAGCACGAGTGATTAAGCTTATATAAGTGTGCAGCGATGTGCAGATCATCTGAATCAATCTGCTGCTAAAAATTAACCATCCATTCATCATACCAGCATGACAAACTAAGAGTTAGAATAATTGTAAATGATCGGGTGCGGTTATCTAAATCAGAGGAAAATACAGGTGCGGGCGGATCATTTATTTGAAGCTGCGGATTCGGGTGACGTTTGAGCTCATCCGGTATGGAGTTATTTATGTGCCAAAATTAAACAAACAAATCCAGTGTTTTGCAAACAAACACAATCTGCTTTGCAAAGAAAAAAATCGACTTTCAAACTAACAAAAGGTAATATGCACAAACAAGTCAATTTGAGAGAAAATGCAGAGGTATAACAAATATATGCATTGTGTGTTGCAAATATATATATTTTTTATGAGGAAAACTTGGCTTTCTCACACGTGTGCAGACAGATTTACTCACAAATGCGCCCAACGTATTTTCTCACAAATGCAATGGAGCAACTTCCTCTTCCAAAACAGCAGATGGCGCTATCGGTCAATTTACTCTATTCTCCCGATTCCTCAAACAACATGATTATATGGTTTACCCTTATGTCCCAGAGGAATACGAGCGGGGAACAGGTGAGTTTCTGTCTTACTATATTTATAATTAACCATTAGATGTTTTCACAATGCTGACTCTACCACAATGTCAGTAAAATTCACAATATCTGCTTTAAACTTGTTAACTACTGATCAGTTAATGGCTTGGCATGGCTAAACATTTAAGCTAGGGCTTTTTAACATTCATCCGTTCTCTGTACCTATGCTGGATCGCGGGATATAAAAAATATACTTTTATGTAATTTGTCCATATACGATTTTTTGTTGCTGCAAAGAACATTCAGCAGGAAACGCTTTACAATAACAGTACATGAATGATCATGCATTAATACGTGAATTAGTAATTTCTTGACAATGAACTAATGATTAGTTAAGACATGTATTAATCAAGGACTAAAATTCACACTTGAGGTAGAAATTAACCCAACAGGTTTAACAGCTTTGTCTTTCTTTTTAAGAACAGCACAGTCTGATATTTTATGTCCTGGCTTCCTACAATAGAAGCAAACCATGTCTCCTTTTGTACGTGTAAATGAAGCATTATCAGCAGAAGTGGACACACATTCTGACGTGCAACCATCTTTTTATTTTTAACTGAAACCCTCAGCTTCGATCTGCTCAGTTCATTTAAATGAGCAGTTCCTTGATGAGTGAGAACAAATTCATCTGCCATAAGAGCAGCATCAGACAATTTAGTCACTTTATGTTCATTAATTTACATAACAACAGCGTTTGGAACACAGCTTTTAAACTCCTCTAAAAGAATGAGCTCTCTAAGCTGTTCCTTAGTGCTAATTTTTACAGAGGAACGCCAACGATCAAACAGATTTTCTTTTTCTCTAGCAAACTCAAGATAAGTACACTTCTCAGACTTAGAATGAGTCCTAAATTTCTGGCGGTATGCCTCCGGTGCCAGTTCATAAGCATGTAAAATAGCAGGCTTTACAATCTCATAATCAGCGCTTTGCTCAGTAGTCGACGCGGAATACACCTCCTGTGCTCTCCCTACCAACACGCATTGTAATAATAAAGTCCAGAATTCTTTTGGCCATTTTAAGGACTCTGCAACGCGTTCAAAATGTTGGAAATACTTCTCTACTTCTTTCTCCAAAAACGGCGGCACAAGCCTAATGTTTTTATAAACATCAAACACAGGCGGAGCGAGCACAGATTCACCAGATGACACTTGAACAGTAGTTTGATCGGTTTTTACTTTCAGCTCCAGCTCAAGTTTCCGCAGCTGAAACTCTCTCTCCTCTCTTTCCTTTTCAAATTGTAATTCTATTTTACGTAACTCTAACCGCGGTTGTAATTTCTTTATTTCAAAATCATTCTCTAACTCTCTTTTAAAGCACAAACCACCTTCAGCACAAAGTTTTTCCGCATCAATACACAACTGCTTCTCTTGTAAAGACATCTCGCTAAACTTTGTAGTTTGATCATCATCACAAAGAGGGGAGGATAAACACTCCTCAGGATTAATAGCTTGAGCTCTTACCTCTAAAACGCCTCGCTCAGAAAGTGCGCTCTTCACACCTTTAATCAGCGTTTCCTTGAGCTTCTTATCACTGCTCGTTACCAAACGTTACATCAAATTGTTCGGCAATCTGCAAGAGCTCTTCCTTCGTGCACCTCTCCAATAATATTTCTGAAGGAAATGCAAAGAAATCCTCGACTACTGAGGACGACGACATGCCTACTAGAAGAGACAACAGAACAAACACACAACAACGCGAGCACACGTGTAACTGGAGCGTAAAAAATACAAATCCATCAGACACTTCGCCAGGGATCATCACAACAAACACGCTCCAAATAGAAACCTCACCGTTACAAGACAAATAAAGACTTACCACAAGTCATTTGTCAAATTATCTTGATATCCGGTAGGCATCACAAACCACACAGATACGGAAAACAACAAAGTGTCACCTTATGAAAAATGAGAGACTCCAGTATCTACAAACAAACTAACTAAACCTACCTACTCTTCAAAGGTGTACCGGACTCGGGGCGGCGTTTAAACGCTGAACTCGAAGACAATTGGCATTTCAAACCAAAAGCCTGAAGCGTACCCCCCACAGAGATTTAAAACCTCCGTCCAGAATAACCTTCAAAAATAACAAAGGAAAAATAAAAAATTAAAGTAACAAACAGTGCCTCAACGGAAGGATTATAAATCCAGCTGAGGACACTCTAACTACTGAAGTCTACTCATTTACACAGGTAAACACACAAAATCTCTATGCATTTACCTATACATGTAGCAATCCGGACGAGCGCCCAATTTTATGTTACGACCCGCTCGTTTGAGGTCGCAACATAAAAGAGGGGTCAAACCAAAATATATAATCAATACAGATTATTTTATTTTAAACAAATACAACAATCAATAATAATAATAAACATAAGTCTAGGGATAAATAAAAAAAGTAAACAAAACAAATATAACCACAACCAAAGCTTGATCTACATATTATAAGAAATGCACAGGAAAACACAAAAATTAGAGAATCAACAAAAGGGTACATATTAAACCAAAACCACTCCTGAGACTCCCTCCCCACAGAGTCTATCCCAGTTAACACACACCCTCTTATATATGCTACCAATTAACAATTAACATAGAGTAGACCAATTGGAAAATGGCCACACTCTTCCCAACAGAATCTGGAGAAACCTCAGGGTCGTCACAACATTATTTCAACCATAATATTTGTATCAAAAAACATGGTAATAATTATTAATACTACTACTACTAATTATAATTATTTATTATTATACATTTTAGTACTTATGTAACCTTTGTACCGTATCTACCCTTAATGCGTGTGTACTATGGTACCAGTATGCTCCCTGGCTTTTAGGGGTAAAGAAAGGTGCACCTTCGAGGTTACAGCCCAGTAAAGAGCTAAAATACAACATTTTATTTCTGACAAATAAAAAAAAAAAAAACGCTTATGAAATGTTTAAAACACATGACTTTCAAATATAATGTTAAGTAAGTATAATTACTGATTTTATTCTTTAAATAATTTAAAAGATCAGTTTAGTTTAGAGGTATCAGTACAGTATTGATATCGACGATACTTGGCTTGAATTCTGAGCTCAAGCTGAGCCTCGGGTTCGAGTCTCCATTAAGGACAGCAAGCCAAGGTTAATGTTTACCATTGCCCATCAGGACTGGATGAGCAGGCAAACTCGTGAAAAAGTCTTTATGATGTAAATACTGTATGCTCTGATTGTGACCATATTTGTGTTGTACTCGAAATGTTAAATTTAACATGCTGTTGTGAATATATATGGATTTAATTAACCAAAATGAAACAAAACTCTTATTGATTAGATGGAAGAACATGTTTTACCAACTAAATACCCAAATTCTTTAGTCTTTAGTCTGTACTTCCGATCAAATCTGATAACTGTAACACATTTCAGCTCAGTACTGTTTAACGCTGGGTCCAGAATTAGTCAACAAGTTAACCAGACACATACACACACTCATATAACACAACTGTCATCTGATATTTCCTTGGGTGAAATTCACAAAGTAGTTTGGTTTACTCCTTTAATCTGGAAAACATCAGCGAACACTGTTGTCTCCTTTTGCTCCATCACAGTAAGAAAATAATCTTGTGTTGAACAGCACAACATGAAGTGGTTGATGACTGAAGATCTGTAAATTATAAAATATATTTATACAGAAACATGTGATCAGGATCATGAGAAACTCTTCCTGACTGAATCTGTCAGGATTCTTCTGTTAGCTCTCTGTATTTTATTTACTAGCAGTAGTTAAAATGCTGGACCTTCTGTCAACTTTTTTGATTGATGATGATCTTTGCCTCTTGCTCTGACGGGTTTGACCCAGTGACCCTGGGCCACCAACGCTGTGTTCACCTTTGATCTTGTAATAATCTCCGGTTGTCTATATGACATGGTTTCAGTGTATGTGGAATCCCATCATTGCCCCATGATCTCCGGGGGTGTAATATGAACACTGACATGTCAAACTTGAATAATCTACAGGCTCTTTTTTATCGATTCACATCCAGGGAATCTGTTGAGCACACGTCTGCCTCATTTCATCTCTTGGTCACTCTACAGTCACGTGAGAGAAGAAGGTATCACTGAATCTAATGACAATATCAAAACAATTTGAGGCGAAAACAAGGATTCTCTCGCTCTGAATCTGCTGGAGCGACATCATCAGCATACAGGAGTGTCCAGGGATGTGGTCTCTGGATATCAGCCGTCACCGTGTCCATGCGGAGGATGAAATAATGGCTCTTTGCACTACAGACCCTGCAGATAAAATCCAAGTAGTGTGTGTACAGTTCAGAAGCAGCCCGTTCTGTTTTATTATTAGGTGAAACAGAAAAGAAACATATACATATTTTACAGAATTTGTAAAATTAAACATTTCTGTCTCAGAGTTAAGAACTAAATGAATAATATGATCCCTTCATAAAGAGAGGGGAGTCTGTAGGGCACATGATCAGCAGGCCTCATTCATTCATCCTGATGTGTTTCCTTCACTGAAAAAAGTGCACAAGGCATGTCATTACTCTAAAGAAGTGAGAGTAATGACTCTACATCAGCGTGCATGCACTTTATAGATGGTGCCGCCATGTATAATGTACATGCACGCTTCAGACGCTTTGTATGGACTTAACGTTTTATTAAGCTTTATGATTATGATGATTTTTATTGATTTTTTATGAAGCTCGCGTTCGCAAGGTATTCGCTGTGCTTACTTGTATAGTCTCTCATTTATGATTAATGTTAACTAATAACGTTAGCTTAACCAAACACATGTCTTTAGTGATGTGCCTAAACACTTATTTTAACGTATCGCGTCGACCAGCATACCCAGTAAAGAAGTCGTCTGTTTACTTTTATGTGAGCCAGTTTATTTCTCTTTGTCTTTTGTAGGATGGGGTACTACTGAACAACAGTTATGAGAGGTTTTGAATAAACCAGTCACATGAAAAACGTAAGTAATTTGCACCTTTTAATTGTTGCTTTATTGAAAAATGTTAAAATGTAAGTGTCTAATCCTGAATTTCCATAGTTTGTACCATGGGATTTTAGTATGTAGTGTTTTTGAAAATGTCTTAGATGCCTTAATTATACCTTTTGTTGTTTAATGCTTTGTGTGTATATGTATTTTTACAACTAGTTCTCAAAGTGAAATAAATTTTTTTCAGAAGTCTGTTTCTCTTTCTTACAGATTAATGCTGAATTTTTGTGCATCACAACCCTACATTTACAATCGAGAATTATGGCCTCTTTGGACAGACAGAGCTCTCAGCTTCTCCAGGTTATTATGGATCAGGTATTGGTTGCATGCGAACAAAAATTGCTTGTGGCAATCAGTTTAGTAGTGTTTTGGTCTAATAAAATCAATACACCTTGATCATTTTGTAGAGTCTGGACATAGACATCAGAAGAGAGTGCCTGCTGAAGTGCCTGATCATGTACCTCGGTGAAGATGCAAGCTGTCTGATCAAAGAATACCAGGTAATGTAGACAATGCAAACTACTGAAATTTTCTCCAACCATGTTTGGCTTAAAGATATATTTCGCTACCAAATCTCCCCATGTTTTACTCGCCATCAAGGCATCCTATCTGAATATGGTTATATTCTTGAAGAACAATACAGGCCAAAGTTATAATCCTACATATCATTTTACTTCCAAGAGGTAGAATGGGAGTGAATTGTTGACTTTTTGAAGCTTCAAATAGTGCATCTGTCGATCAAAAAACTGCTCGACACTGCTCTGTGGTCTTAACAAAGGTCTTCTCAAGCCTTGAGGGCGAGTAAAACGTGGGGAAATTTTGATTTGGTAGTGACATATCACTTTAAAGTAGTTCAAGTAATTGTGTTATCATTTACACATCAGCCTGTGTGACTTTCTTCCACAGAACACAAAAGAATATTTTTTTTGAAGAATGTTGTTAAGAGCCCCCCATTCACTTGCATTGGTTTTGTGTCCGTACAATAATAGTGAATGGGGGCTGTGCTGTTCTGTTACCAACACTGTTCAAAATTCTGCAGAGGACAGTAATTCATACAGGTTTGAAATGACAAGAGGGTGTGTAAATGATGACAGAATTTTGAATGTGAACTACTCCTTCAAAAGGGGTTGGTTCACCCAAAAATGCATTTTCAACACTGTTGAGAATATTGATAAATGCCATTGATTGGCCATTGTGGCACTGCACTCAACAGATATGTCTGTGATTGTCTACAATGGTCAACACATGGGAGCGTTTGATTGTACAAGTGTTTAAAAGCCAAAGAGAGTGTAAAAGTACATCTTCACCCAAAAATGAAAATTTTGTCATCACTTACTCTACTCTTGTAATAAACCGTACAAATTTTATTTTTACATTGAACACAAATAAAGATATTTTAATGAAAGTTAGCAACAGGCGTTTGGGCTCTACATTGACCTCCATAATAACCAAATTTTGTAATTTTCAGATGAAGGGGTGTTTTTTTTTCTTCTTCTTCCAAAGTCCCTCAATTATTCTCTGTTCTTGTATGTTTTTAGGCTGACCAGAGGGAGGAAGCGGAGAGAGAGTTTGAAAAGACCACCATGGCATTTTTTGTAATCTGCGAAAGTGATGCTCTTAGTTGTGCACTGGACATTTCCATTGTCACTGACGGTGTGGAAGTACTAAATGAGTTGCCCTCTGTTGCATGTGCCTGTGCCATGATGTTTGGACTCATTTATGCACTGAACTTAAAATATCCTGAAGGACTCAAATATACCTTTGAGGCCTTTCAAAAAGTAATCGTGGACATGGAGAGTAAGCAGATGAGCCGAAGGGTGCAGAACCTCTCTTCAAAGCTGCAGGAGTACATTTGTTTCCTTTGACCCAGCTACAATGTTCTGCTGATGGAAAATTTCTTCGAAGATGTTGGACAGTATAAAGCCTTTTATACGAAGTTAACTGTGCTACTGTTTACTAAACCTGATTTGTTTTATCTTGGTTAAGTTGTGTTTTATCTAGGGTTAGTTTACCCAAAAATAAAAATTCTTACATTGTTTACTCATCCTTAAGCTATTCAAGTATTTAACTTCAATCAAATTTGGTTAAGAGACATTTTATGACAATTTTTTGATAAGTTTGAGATAATTGAGATAAGTTTCATTTTGGGGTAAACCCTTCCGTGAAGGTGAAAAGATTTATTTTTTATTTTTTTTTAAACCATTGGCTAATTTGGTAGGTATTTTATTAAAAGTGTTTGGTTTTACACTGCCCATTTTAAACCAGTTTTTGGGCCAAACTTGTTTTAACTTCAGAGGAATTCTAAAGGTTTTATTGTGTAGTCAGTTCTAAGTGACTTTTCATGGAAAGATTGCATGTTTCTCTTTGAAACGATAACTGATTCTTATGGTGAATTTACATTGTATCCAGTGTGTCTATGTATATGGATACTAAAAACTGTTATACAGTATGTTTTTATAACAATACTATACACACTGTAGAAAATTTTTATGACAAAAATGGTCAAGTTTATGATGTGTACATTGTTAGACAGTGTGTATTGGTATGAGGATACTGTACACATTGTAAAAAAAAAATTGTATTATGACAAAATAAATTGTCAAAAGTTTGATGCTTGAAGTCGTTCATCTTTGATAAAATTACACATTCTGAAAGTAAATACATTTCTTTATATTACATATTTTAAGTTGTATTTGGTTGGATATTTGGTTAGATGTAAAGTAAAATAATTAAGTTAATACAAAGAGAAAACATTATGACAAAGTATAATCTGAGATTTTATTAAACTTAAAAACTTTATTTGATTCAAAGATACTTTTTGCTTTGGCTAAGTAATGCATAGTTAATTCTTTTCAAAGTAAAATTTTAAAGTTGATAAAAAGTAAAGTAATTAGATGTAACAAGTTGATGCAAAATTTTTACTTTGATCCAATGAAACACTTTTTTCAGTGTTCACTCTGGTTGTGATCCTCTCACGCCCTCTGCTGTCCAAACCTGCTCTCTGTGTGAGAAACCACTGAACACATGCATCTGTCTCCAGCAGGGGGCGCTTCACATTTCACAACATCACAGTGACTTTGGTTTCATTCTTCATCTTATTCTGGGTTAATCAAAATGATTTTCTTAAAGAGGTCATCGGATGCAAAGTGATTGAGGTGTTGTGTTGCTGGATGTAATAATGAACACAGTGGTCGTCATTTACTCCCGACATCTGAGCCGCTGAAGATGCAGTGGATTATGTTTGTTTGTGAAGGGAATGCGCCTCCCGATCTACATATATCCATCTATGTTCACGCAAATCATTCGTGATTCAGCTTCACTTACATCAGAAGTGAGTATAAGGGTTTTTTTATGAATCTTTGCAATTGCCTTTCCTCATAATGTGCTAGTTAGCAAGTTTAATGGCTAAATGTTGGCTAAAGTAAACAGGCTCGTCACTCCACAGAGAGAAGAGAGGGGCGGGGCGAGCAGAGCTCATTAACATTTAAAGCAGCCTCGACCAGAATGAGATGATTTTTGCAGAGCTCATTTTGGCAAGGTTTTCTCTTAGTGTTGTTTTACACAGCCATTGAGAATTTTTAACCAAAGTATATTATAGACTTTTCATTAAGACCCTAAAGAATCATATCAACTTGTGGAAAATGGGCATCTGATGACCCCTTTAACTGTATAAAACACTATGAAGGAAGAGCAGCGGCTGATTATAATTAGAAATTTTGTCAGAAATACCATCTAACTAATGTATACATATGCAGAGAATGCAGAGAAGGGATTATTATTATTATTGTTAAAAATCATTCAGTTAATGGTATTTACTATCCATTTTTTTATTATGAACTCTAGGCAAGGCAAGTTTATTTATATAGCACATTTCATACACAAAGGTAATTCAAAGTGCTCTAGTAAAATAGCAATATGCTGTATTTAAAATACATTTATTTCATACTAGTATATCTATTAACAGTTTATTTGCTTTATTTATTGTCTATTTACTGACATATCACTCTATACTTACAGATAAAACATTTGCTTTATTTTAATTACTACTTGTGCACAATCCACATTTCTCAGTATTATGTTTAAAATGTCATTATTGATGAGGATTGTTTGATCTTTGATTAATATTGGTCTTTAAATGTGAGATATTTGAAGTGTACCTTAAGTGTACTTGCAATAGTTCCACTTTTAGCACAATCAAATATACTTCAGTAAATCTTTAGTTGGACTTCAGCACTAATTACACACAATTAAACTGTGTTAAGTACAAAATTAGTTATTCCAATTTAGCAGACTTTAAGTATACCAGTTTAGTAATATGTAAATAATATATAAATGTATTTGTAGTATCAGTATGAAAAAAGTATTTTTTCATTAGGTGTAACAGGACTCATGGGAAGCGTATAAGATCCAAGTGCGAGCTTTTATTGAACACAGTGTAGTCAGACAGGCAGGATCGATCTCCAAACAAACAGTAATATCCAGGGCAAAAACAGTAGCAAAATCCAGAAATCAGGCAGAAGGTCAAAATACCAAGATTGCAGTCCAAAAGTAACAAATAAACAAGGCTATGAAACTAGGCAAAAACTATGGCAATGAACTAGACAGAACTATGGTAAAAAAACAAGGCAAAACAATGACAAGAAACTAAACCGTGGCAAAAACAAGGCAATGAAATGGGAAAAAACGCTTAGTAGAGTCTGCACAGGCAAAACAATACTTCACGAGGCCTTCTTCTTCTTCTTCTTTCTATTTTTGGCAAACCACACCTATCAGTGCATTACTGCCATCTGCTGGAGACTCGGATCAGAAACTTTCCTATCAGGGTTTTATTATAAACAACTGAAAACAGTTCACAAAGTCAGATTAAACTATGGTAATTTTTTGTTTTGGCCTCCTGTAAAGTTGGTGAATATCACTTACACACTTCTGGTTCTCACCCCTCAAGATTTTACAGTACAGTATTGCCCCATAGTTTTGCACACGTCTCTCAAACACAAACCAGGAAACTGCCTCACCTTTTCTGGTAAGAGAAAGTGAAAGTGAAGTGCTGTAGACGGACACTCAGTCTCTGTTTGGACACGATGGCAGAAGCCAGTATTCCAGTGGCTCAGGATCAGTTCACGTGTCCAGTGTGTCTGGATCTGCTGAAGGATCCAGTGACGACTGCCTGTGGACACAGTTACTGT
>NW_026127650.1:0-18795 GCF_022985175.1 Labeo rohita
AATATTTATATATCCGTCACACATATACCTGTAATTTGTGCTAATAAATCTCTAACAATATAATCATTAGTTTTAGTGCAAACGAGTAATAAGATTGCAGTGTGATTATTATTATAACTGCAATAAAATAATTTGTTACTAGCTGAAATTGAATACATTTTACAATAAAATGTTGCTTTTTTTCTGTTAAAATATGCATTGAAATTTCTTGGACTTTGTACTCATATTCAAATTTGCCAGTCATTGCATAATTTTCATATGTTGTACTTTATTTGAAACCATTATGCTTTATTGGTATATATTCATGCATTTGTCTTGTTTATTAGCTTATTTATTTATTTTTGTGAACTACCCATATCTACGGTGGCCGAGAGAGCTCAACGCGCTGCAACTTAAGAAAACACATGCAAACAGAAAAAAGCGACAACAACTTAAGAAAACATCTTCATCAGTTTGACAACACAGGCGCTGCAAATCCTCGCGACGCAAACACAAATACGGAAACGCGCTGCAAATTCTCACAACACAACCAAACACAGAAACGCGCTGCAAATAGCACGAACCACAACAGAAATGTTTCAGGGGGACCTCAAAAAGTGACGGACCCGGCTGAGACGTGATTATTATTATTTTATTTTATTTATTATTATTATTATTCCGTTTCATCATCGAACAAAAAAACAAGGCAACATTTCAAATTGCAAATTCAACTGCGAAAAAATAAATAAATAAATAACAGCATGGAGAAAACACCCAAAATGAACACAAACATACCAAAAGAAAGAAAGAAAGAAAGAAAGAAAAAGTAAATTCCAGGGCAGTTACATACATTTGAAAAGCTTTAAAATTTGTTTTGTTTTTATGAGCTTCTTATTTTGAGATCTCATAATTCAGAGGTTAATGAGATAATGGTTTCTTCTGACTTACTTTTAACTTGTGAATATAAAACTTTGCTAAGATAATTAAGAGATTTACAATATAAACCTGTTTATCAGAAAAAGAGGGGTTTTGAAAACAAAGTAAAATATCATGAAAATCTAAATTAAGGGGTTTGCTTAATTTCTTTATGTCTATTTTAAAGCCAGTCCAAAATGAAATAGCATAAGGGCAATAGAAAAATAAATGTTCAATATCTGGACCTGATTATTTTGTTTAACATCCTGATCATACGATTCATTGGTCTTTTGGATATTATTGGACTAATCTGACGAATTACACACTTGTGAAACGTTATTAACTTAATTGCAAATAAATAAATAAATAAATACATGCAAATATAACGTTCAAAGTTCACGAAAAAAATGCAAAATTCAGGTGCCAGCCGGGTCCGTCACTTTTTGAGGTCCCCCTGAAACATTTCCGTTGTGGTTCGTGCTATTTGCAGCGCGTTTCTGTGTTTGGTTGTGTTGTGAGAATTTGCAGCGCGTTTCCGTATTTGTGTTTGCGTCGCGAGGATTTGCAGCGCCTGTGTTGTCAAACTGATGAAGATGTTTTCTTAATTTGTTGTCGTTTTTTTCTGTTTGCATGTGTTTTCTTAAGTTGCAGCGCCTTGAGCTCTCTCGGCCACCGTACATATCACATTACTTTTTATATTTTGTGAATAAATACGATGAGTAATAATTTTTGTGTAGTATAAATGATTAGGCCTACATATGTTAACCTAGGCTTATAAAACCGACGAGGTCAGCAATGCTACAAGGTAAGGTGAAATGTAAATAAGTGCTTTTAATAGGATCAATAGTCAGATTTAACACTGTGAAGAAAACGTTTTGATGGCAGCATGTGAAGTACCAGTTTGGACGTGGTAAGTACGTTATAAATATGTTTTTTCACAACGTTGCAAAAACGTTTTTACAACGTCTCCTTCCAACATTTTAAAAACTTTCTAAAAACGCTTTTGCAACGTTGTGGTGTTTGCTGGGGAATGCTCACTAGATTTTATACAGATGTTACTATATGATTTTGTAAGTGGTGATCAGCACCCAAATATTGTATATAATGTGGTAGTTACTGCCTTTTACCTTGGCGTGACACCTCACTTTTTGCAGACAATGCAAAGGAGTACAATAACTCAAAATAGGGCAAAAATCAAGTTTGAGATCATTTTCATTAAAACATCTAATTGCCAGATTTTCAGTGTCCTACCTATAATTCATTTTTCTGGAAAAATAAAAATCTTTAAAGCCATTTTTCTCAGTTTCACACTCCAACGAGTCTTTTGCTTTGTAGGGCAAAGCGGCAATCCACCTGTCAGTCAAGTGGCCACGCCCTTAATTATGCAGAACTTTAAGGCTTAATATAAATTAAACGGATGAGTTATAAAAAAATTCACCCCCCTCACAGTTTTAATGAAGGGCAAAATTACCTATATATACCAAAATAAAATTTTGACATATTTTTTTTCCGCTGTGAAGTTGGGCATTTTAACATTGTAGGTCTATGGGATTGTCTCCCTTTTGCAGCCAGTCTCTAGCGGCCAGTCGATGAATTGCAGCTTTAGTTACTTGCGTGTTGGCTTCAAGAGGGAGACCGGGAGGTTGCGGCTTGGGTGGGACGCGCGTGATTGTAATACCTGCCTCTCTCAGGCTTTTTTTTTTTTTAATGGGCTCGACAGTTGCAGGAATGTATGTGACACATTTGTTTGTGTCCTTTTTGTGGGAATTGTAATTTTTATTCGTGTTTTTATATTAGTACAGATCAGGTAGCGTGCTAACCATTCGAGTCGATAAGGCTGGCTAAGTTGGGGTTGGCTGGTTGCTCATACTGGTGAGTGTTTATCGTCGATTGCAGTGAGTCTGACAGCATATGTGTATTTACGGGGCATATGATTGCAGAGTCCGTGATATCTGGCGATCGGGAATGTCGGCGCATCAGGGTGTTCAATACGTAATTAAATGACGTGTGCTGTGAAGTTAATGTGACCGCAGTGATCTGGACAGTGCTGTTGTTTCGCCCTGTTGTTTCTCATCTGTCTTGTGCTTCGCTGCTCCTGATAGGTTTGAGTGTCGTCCGTTACTCCTATAATTGTGTTGGCTCCTTTTGTGAGTCTAAATAATTGCTTCGTTTTGCTGTGTCATTGCTAATTTGTTTGGTGGAATCAAATTTTCTTTTTTTTTTTTTTTTTTTTTTTTTTTTTTTTGTATTTTTATTGTTAAGGTGTTTGTTTTCACTAACTTATTTTGAAATTAAAGCCTGGTTTATTTCCATTTTGTATTGTTTATCTGATTAATCTGGCATAATTTGTTTCTTGTTTTCTTGTTTTTGTGTAAGTGTGTTGGAGCCATTTGTGCCGGATTGTGTGTTTTTCTTGTGTTTTTTTTTTTTTTTTTCTATTAAAAATATTTGTTGTTAATTGGTCTTGAATTACCTGTATTTTTTATTTTTTTTTTGCTTTTGTTTAACTGACTTGTGTTTCTATGCAGGAGCTGAGGGCCACTTGTTTGGGTTTCCTGGTGCCGTGATAGTGGGAGTGTCCCGTCACCAGAGTGCAGTGTCTCACTGGTGTGGTTGGGTGTGGGATTCAGTCTTTTTGAGGTTTGATTTGTCTTTGCAGGGTTGCCTGAAGCAGCTGTCCCTCAGCCCTGCATTGTGTGATATAGTTTGTTGAGCATTGCATTCATTTTTTTTTTTTTTTTGCTTTTTGTCATTCATTGTTGCCATTTGCATCTGGGTCAGTTGTACTTCTACTTATATTGTTGTTTTCTCCTTTTTTTCTGTTTATTCTGTTATATCTGTTATAAGTTCTATACCACTTGTAGTAGTATAAGTGTGGGGAGCTGAATGTTTCACTGAGGAAACGGGTATTTTTATTACAGTATTTCTTGATTTTATTTGACTGAATAAAAGTATTTTTATGGGGAACTTGCATCTATGACCTTTTTTTTTTTTTTCAAATTACGAACTGGCGTGACCTTTGGAGAAAATCTAACTTAAGTTCCTGGGGTAACAGGCCCTAGGTGGCATAGTCGACATATCAATATTTAATTTGTTATATGTTTGACTTTGTCAGTTAGTCCCTTTGGGCCACATTCAGTTGAAGGTAAGTTGAAAAACATTTACTTGAACGTGTGTCTATCATGAGTCTGGCTTGAGATCAGATGCGTGTAACCAGTTAGTTAGGTTATTATATATTTAGTACATTTGTGTCTTGCTTTGTCTGGACTAATTTAACCTGTTGATTGTAGATGTTTATGTAAAATGTTGTATTTGGCCCATAGGCCTAAGTGTAAATGTGCAAGTAACCTTATTCGGAGGCAAAACGCATGTTACCTCAGCATTTGTCTGTTTATTGTAATATTTTGTATTCACATTTTTATTTTTAGCATCTGTGTCCTCCAGCAATGAAGTTCATTTGTGTGACTCTGCTGATTATTAGTGGAATTACAGATTCGAGATCAGGTAATTTTTCACACCCATGTAAAGAGATGAAGTGTGTTCAGATTGATTCATTGTTCAGGTGAGCTAGCTGTCCATCTTATTTTTCAATACAAAAGTAAACCTATGGGCAAGACTTTCACTATAGGGAACTGACGAGAAGAATAACATTGTGCTGTAAATGGTAAAACTGTTTGCACTACAAACCAGTGTGTTAATAATAAAGAAAATACATTAAAATAACATGAGAAGACACCAGTTTGCAACATCAAGCAGCAAAACTAGCTGTTTTGTACACAGAGCTGGGTAGGTTACTTACAAACAGTGTTGGGGAAAATTACTTTTAACAGTAATGCATTACAATATTGTGTTATTCCCTAAAAAAGTAACTAATTACATTACTCAGTTAATTTTTATGGAAAGTCATTCATTGCGTTACTTTCGTGTTGCTTTTTAAATATGGACTGGGCTTGTTAGTTTTTATTATAAAAAGTTATATTTTTAGCAAATGTAAAAGCCCTTTCATACTAAAAAGTGAAATGAATAATCTTCGGGCTGAAGAAAAAGTACATTCACACAGGAGAAGAAAGTTCAACACTTTTTCAGCAATAAAAAAAATGAAGCACAAATGTTAGTTTATCTAAAGTATTTTTTGCTTATGGTTGAACTGGATCATTGAAGGTCAGCAGCAAAGACACTGGTTAATAAAATGGGATTAAATGCATAAAGAATATTTGTGTTATTTAACAAATTTATTTATTGCAGGTTTGCTAAAAAAATAATGTTACATTTGTTTACCTGCATATCATGTGACCATGTCAGAGAACCAAAGAACATGTGATACTTTATTATTATTAAAATTATAATAATAAAATTAATTATTAAAATATTCTAAAATCTCAAGTGTAGTTCAAGTAAATATATTAGATGAAAGATGACCAGATTACAAACTAAATGTTTATAAATTTGTCCATTTTAATGACTTTCAAAGTGAAAAAGAGGAATAAAACAACTTATGGATAATTTATTGCTTTTGTGTAAATAATATATAATCATGTAATCAATAAAAAGTAACTGTAGTCTGAATACAATTATTTTAAAATTCAAATACAAAACGTAATTTTTGGAATCTGATTCGTAATGAGTGAAGTCAAGCTCGTAAAATATACAAATGATCAGATGCAAAAATAAGGTGGAGAGTTTATTTATAATTAGAGTTTAGTTTAGAATTTTTTGATACTAACCAGCTCACTGTAAGTGATCAATACATGGCTACAGAATAAATGGACATGAAATTTTTATTATTTTATTAACTTGCATTAAATTGCATTGCACAATTATGTTGAAAACTGTAGGTTTCCTGGATGAGTGGTCAGTGTTGCAAATAACAGTTGTCTGATGTCTCATTCAGACTTGTGCACATTTAAATATGTTATGAACTACTTTTATGACTTGCCACTTAAAGGTTGACAGTAACAGGAGGTTCACTTTTTAATTAGACCTGCTCTCTTTCTCTTTTACAGAGCAGTATGAAGTAGTGGGACCTGCAGGTCCTGTATTTGTTGTAGCTGGTGAAGATGTGATTCTGCCCTGTTCAGTCAAACCCAACATCAGTGTTGTGGACATGAGAGTGGAGTGGTTTAGATCTGATCAGAAAGACTCACAACTAGTTCATCTCTATGAGGATCGTGTAGACAAAAACACAGATCAGATTGAGTCCTACAGAGGAAGAACAAAACTGAATCATCAAGAACTACAGAGAGGAAACACATCACTCAAACTCTCATCAGTCCGAGTCTCTGATGAAGGACTTTATAAGTGTTTTATTCAGTCCAAATCCTGGAATGATGATACCACTGTTAATGTCAAGGTTGAAGGTGAGAAACTATTAAAGGCTGGAGTACACTACACAACTTTTAAAATATGAACAGATTTTAACATATTTTTCTCTAGTCATCATATATCTCTAGGCATCATACACTAAACAACTGAGGATCACAACAAACTCACACAGAAACATGCTCCTTGTTGGAGACGTGTGATATGCGCTCTAAAATCTCCTGAAAAAATCAAACATGTTAAATATCCTCCGACTGGATGGAATCAGATTCTGAAGCTGAAAGAGTCTGTCACCACCATACACTACACAATTTTCTATTAGATTTGTCAACTCTAATCTGCAGACTGACTCTGACTGTCAGCAACTAGCATCAGTTTGCTCAGACTGTAAATTGGGGCAAAAGTTGTGTTGTGTATTCCAGGCTTAACATGCTCTAACTAACATAAGAAAGCCAGAACGACAACATTATATACTACTTGTTTTTCTGTAGCTGTAGGACGTCCTCCAGTGATCACTGTAGATGGGTTTGATCATTCAGGAGGACTTCATCTACTGTGTGAATCTGAAGGTTGGTATCCTGAACCTGATCTTGAGTGGCTGAACAGTGAAGGAGTCAGTTTGAGTTCAGAAACTACAGAGACACACAGAAATGAAGACAGATTCAGTGTGAAACACACCATCACTGTATATGAGAGAGACAGCAAGATTCACTGCAGATTCAAACTGAAGCATCACATGCGGGAGACACTGATGATCACAACAAGTAAATACTGACACTTTTGTTCCTGTAATTGTTTGTCATCATCTCACGGTATTTTTGATGCAGTAAAAAGATTTAATGATTATCAGCTTAGTCTATTAAATTATGTAAAGCTAAAACATTTTACTGTCTACGTGTGTTTTTAATCATTTCATTAAAATAGTTTGATTTACACAATGTGCTGAATTACTGTTCTGTTTTGCAGGTAATATGTTTAGTTCTTGGAGGACATCAGTCATCCTGATTTCAGTTTTTGTTGTGCTCAGTGTGATTGCTGGAATATTGATAGCTGTGTTTGCTCATAAAAACAAAGGTAAAAATCTTGTTTTCTTGTTATTTACTATTTTTTGTAAATAGGCTGTATGGGGTTAATTTTCAAGGCAAGGCAAGTTTATTTATAGCACATTTCATAAGGGTAATTCAAAGTGATTTACATAAAAAATAATTAAAATAATCATACAAATACTCATAAAAAATGATTTAAAATGAATTAAAACATCAGAGAATAATAAAAAAAAAGATTATACATAAAATACAGTGCAATCATTCGGACGTAGCACAGTGTTCATTCAGTAAATGCACAGCTAAACAGATGAGTTTTGAGTCTGGATTTAAATGTGGCTACTGTTTTAGCACATCTGATCTCTTCTGGAAGCTGATTCCAGCTGAATGTAGCATAATAGCTAAAAGCAGATGCCCTTTTATTTTGAGTGAACACTTGATATTTCTAACTGACTTGATCCTAATGATCTGAGTGGTCTGTTAGGTCTATATTCAGTGAGCATATTTGCAATATATTGGGGTCTAAGGCCATTGAGTGATTTATAAATGAGTAATAATACTTTAAAATCAATCCTAAATGTAACTGGAAGCCAGTGTAAGGACCTGAGGACTGGTGTGATATGCTTAGATTTTCTGGTTCTAGTCAGAATCCTGGCAGCAGTGTTCTGGATGAGCTGCAGCTGTTTAATGGTCTTCTTGTGAAGGTCAGTTAGGAGTCCATTACAATAGTCCAAGCTGCTGCTGAACGCATGAACAAGTTTCTCCAAGTCTTGACTAGAAACAAAACATCCAATTCCTGCAGTGTTTTTGAAATGATAATATGGTGATTTAATTATTGATTGTAGACATGATACTGAAACTAGGTCTGACTCCAGAATCACATCAAGATTCTTGACTTGATTTTTAGTTGTTTTACCCCTAGAGTCAAGGTCTGCATTCACCTTGAAAACATCTTTGTTTCCAAATGTAATGACTTCAGTTTTCTCTTTGTTTTAAGAAAGTTTTTGCACATCCAACTGTAAATTTCATCAATGCATTGGCAAAGGGAGTCAATGGGGCTGTAGTCATTTGGTGATAAGGCTAGGTAAACCTGGGTGTCATCTGCATAGCTGTGATAGGTAATGTGGTTCCTTTTCATTATTTGACTCAGTGGGAGCATCTACAGGCTGATCAAGAGCGGCGCAAGAATTGAGCCTTGAGGGACTCCACATGTCATGGACGTCCATTTAGACTTATGCTCTCCTATACTCACATAATAACCTCTCCCTTCTAAGTATGACCTAAACCATTTAAGGATCATCCCGGAAAGCCTTTACTTCATCCCGGAAGTTTTCCATGTAAAAGTGTCTATATATGTAAATGTTATTTTTATTTTTTACTATTTATCTATTTATTTTTGTTAATATGTTGGTGGTGGGTATTACCACAAAAGGAGAAAAAAAAGTGAATGGAAGATAAAGTAGAAGGAAAAATGAGGAATAGCCATTGGTAAAAAATATTATCTCTTTAAGGTAGGTAAAATTTGTGTGTAATGTGGGGAGTGAGACGAGAGGCGAGCAGATCCAAATGCAAGCTTTTATTAACAGGACGAATCAGAGACATGGTCGAACAGGCAGGGTCAAAACAATGACAAACAGGTATGTAGGGGCGAGGTACAAGAGTAGTCCGTGAAGTAGGCGTGGGTCAATCAGTGGCGAACATAATCCATAACGCGAAGCAGAGGGATAATCCGTACAAACGAACTAGAGTCCAGAAGGCAGGCGGTGAGACGGACGAGATGAGATGGCCAGGCGTGAAAGCTAAACGCAGGGAACTAGGAACTCGGAAACCCAGGAACTAGGGAACAAGGAAACTAGGAAACTAGGGAACTAGGGAACGCAATACACAATGAAATAGCCACAACAATAACCACAATACTCCGTGATCTACAGAGGGAAAGTCCGGGGCTTTTATAGCACGCCTGATTGGCCACAGGTGCTGATTCAGTCAGCGCTCTGGATGACGGGAGATGTAGTCCAGGGTGTAGAGCAACAGTGTGTAAAGACAGGGCGAGAGTGACATCTGGTGGTGAGCGGACTGCAGGTCACCGACCAGATTCATGACAACATGTATAATTGTAATAAAGTACAAAAAGAAAATAATATAATGTTATGAAAAAATGTATTATGTTACAAAAATGTAAAAAAAAAATTGTCTACAGATTTTCCTTTCGATATGTTACCTCATATGTTAAATATTATGTTGAGGATAATTATTATTATTTTTTTTTAATTTGTCTTTATGCGGTCTTAATTTTGGGTTGTCTTTGGGATCTCTAGAGACCCCACTCAACAAAATTTAATTTTGTAACAAAATAATAGTTTTTTTTTTTTCTAAAACAAATTAAATTTTTCTGTTCATTAATGTTTTTACTACATTTGTGCCATTTTTGGAGGATTTATTATGATTTTTTTAAAATTATATAAATTAATAAATAAATATATATTTTTAATAGGTTTTTATACAAAAACCTATTCATGGGTATAACATGGATCATTTGACACTTGTAAAAAGATATCTTTCAGTTGGTCAAATAGCACATAGTAAATAGTGGAGCTCTGCAGCCATCTACTGTTAAAAATGATAATTTTTTTATTTTTAAAAGGGCATTTTCCAAAAGATGGACAAAAATCTTACACCACACCATGTCAAATTATCCATGTTATCCCCATGAGTGAAAGTTAAAGATGTGGGTCTTTTATAAAGTGAATTTTACACAAAAAGCTGTTTTTGTATAAAAACCTAATAAAAATATGTATTTATTAAATTATATAAATTAAAAAAATATATAATACATCCTCCGAAAACTGCACAAATGTAGTAAAAACATTAATAAACAGGAAAATAATATTTGTTTAAAATATATATATATATATATATATATATATATGTGTGTATTACTTTGTTTCAAAATAAAATTTTGTTGCGTGGACCCCAAAGACCACGAGTGTGACTGTTTTTTAAACACTAACATAAAGTCAAGATATCATTCCAATTTTTTTTTATTTGTAGATCTAGAAAGTGCTGACAGTTTTACAAAGCCTCATGTCATTTCGAAAAGAAAAGAGAACATTTTTTTAAAATTTAGCAAAAGTCATTTGCAGGTCAAAAAGACCCCGAAGACCGCATAAGGGTTTAAATAATTTGGTAATATTTAGACTAGAGACCAATTCTCACTAGTTGCTTATTAGCATGCATATTATAAGCATATTGGCTGTTTATTAGTATTATAAAGCAGATATTAGACTATTAACAACTACCTTATAACTAACTATTAAAAAGCAGTTTAGTTTAAAAAGCAGAAATTTACTGAGGCAAAAATGTAATTTCAATTTTAATTTAATTCAGTATTAATGTCAAGTCTGTTTTCATCCACAAAATGCTTAATTAATAGACATTGTGCATTCATATTTTTTTGTGAATATGGCCCTGTAATTTATTATTGTTCCTCAATCACAAATTATATTTGTATTTTTTTGTCTGAATTCTGTTTTCTCTTGTCTTTATTCTGAATCTTCTTTAGAACGCATTCAACTACAGAATGAACACAGTCAACTACAGAATGAACACAGTCAATTACAGAATGAACACAGTCAACTACAGGATGAGAAGAGGAGAATACAACATGGTGAATTTGTCTTTATTACGTTATTAATTCATTATTAATTTAAAGTCTGTTTTCAGAAGAAAAATACAATTTTAACTGTGTGCATTCATTTATTTTGTGTACATCTTGAGTCTGGTAAATGGTCACCAGTTGTTTATATAATGTATATTTTTCTGTCACGACTGGTTGCGAAAAAGACAATATAGAGCTGGATTTATGCGCCATCAGTATTGTTTAATAAAAAAACACAAAAACACAACCACTCCCTGACATGTACCAAGGGCTTGTACCATAATAATGGCTGAACAAACTCAGGGTTACAGGATTAGTTTTGAGTTGACAAAATCAAACCAGTCCAGGTTTGTTGGTGTCATGACACTGATCATCAACTTCCTCTGTCAGCTCAGACTTGATCATGTGTTTATAGAGCACATGCACATAGAAATGTGACATCAGTAACGAACAATCAATCACATTCTTTAAAACTTTGATTCACAAGAGAGTCTTTGCGATTTATTTAGTTTAATTGAAGATTAAAAGACTGAAAAATATGAAAAATTTAAAACACATTTGCACAGTAAGATAACAAGATCTGGTCATGAAAGAGGACAAGCTAAAGAAAACATCTTGACATATCACTGCTAATGAAAGATGTGAAGTGTATATAGTGTATATAGTTCATAATATATATGTAGGTACACAGAGACTCAAAAATCTAAGCTCCTGTGTAGTCATGTTTAAAACTATTGAGACAAAAGCTTATTTATATTTCATTTATCTGTATATATTTTTTATTCACATAAAATAAAATCTTAAAGCTGCAGTCCATAACCTTTGGTGCTCTAGCGGTTAATAAACAGAACTGAATGTGTCTTGCTGAAGAACATTGTAGCTGGAGCTACTTCTCTCTGTTTATGTCTATGATGAGTCACACAGGTACTGGTTTACTCCACAGCACTTCCTACCAGAACCAGTCTAAACTAGTCTGAATATAAAACCTTATTATAGGTGTACTGTGATGATTCACGATAAGACAAAAACATGTTTGAAAAATGGATTCATGATGCATCCACTTATTATATACATTTTAGAAATTTTGAACACACAAAAAATTTTTTAGACTGTAGCTTTAACTATTAAACTAAAATGGTTAAAATGGTAATGGAGTATGGGTACAATAATTATGTGAATCATATAAAATAATTGCAATAAATAGTGTCAATTACCAAAATCCAGATGATTTAATTTTTTTAATCTTTTACTACTTTAATTTGGAGCAAGAGAAACTGAGGGAGTGACTTTTTTTGTGTCACAGATGTGTCAGTTTGCTCAAAGCTAATTGGTCAAATTTCAGTTTGTTCTAAACCAGAACATAATCTGTCCTGGAGGAGGTTACCTGTGGAGCGTAAGTTACTATGGCGATGAACACTGCTAAAAGCCAAACCACTTTCATGGTGCCTAAAACTTTGCAGAGTCGGAGCACAAACTAAACTGAAACTTGCCTGTCTAATCAGCGAAACCAGCTTCATGGTCGGGTTCATGGTCCCTGATGTACACTTGTGTGATGTTTATGAATGATCATACCTTGTTTGTCAGAGTAATAAAAATAATATAATGTTCTTTTCTCATCTTTTTCAGAATTTTCTGTAGAACGTGATCAACTTTTAAAGACAATTCTACCTAAAGGTGAATGTTTTATATGATCTTATTAAAATATATAATTCATTATTTTTAACAAGACGTGACATAATCACGTTGGTCCACTTTGGAAAACGTGTAGCTGTCACGGTTTAACCTCCTCAGACGTGAAACTTACACGTTTTGTGTTAACATGTTTCGTGGAGAAATACCCGGATGTTGATACGCAATAGCCGTAAAAATCTTAAAAGCCACGACTTATTTTGTTTCTTATTAGACCGATAGAATGGAATATTGCTGTACTGACGATCAGGGAGCATACAAGTCCACGTTAAGAAAGGAGACAAACGTACACCCCACTTTTTTTATTATTATTTTCAAGGTGAAAATTACTAATTTGCCCTGATCCACGCCGAAAAAAATCGTGTAAGTGTCACGTTTTAATGAAGTAAAACCTTACTGTCATATGAGTCAAACATGCAACCAGAGGCTGGATTTCGTTTCTTTTCTTGCTTTCCCAGCTGCTTGACACCTCGCTAAAAACAATGTATTAAATCGATGTTAAATCATGTTAACCACAACCTTTTAATTACGCAACCTAGTTCCGTTGCTTAGCAACTATAGGAAACAATTACAATAAGTTCAGTACCACCTTAGTGCTTACAGATTAGGAGACATTAGTATGTGTTTACTGCATTTGTACTGTTATACTTTTAATTCAGAGAAGAAAAATGTTGCTGTGTTGGGTAAAATACATTAGTAGTGCAAACTCTCTCCAAACGTGAGAACTACACGATTTAAAATACCCGGATGTAAGTGATTACGTGACGTCACCACAGTTTGCTAAAGTTTAATTTAAAGAACGGGGGGAAACACGGAATAACTATTTCACAGAATTAATACCCTCAAATTTGAAACTTGCATGTTTTTCCAGCTGTGGAAGTTCAGGGAAAATACCCGTTAATGCCCGTTAACGATGACATTAAACACTGCCCCTTGCGGCCACGACTTCCTCTTCTTCGAACCTCGTCAAGCAGGTAAGACGTGTTGACATTAATCTGTACAACAATGTAATTATATATTTTAGTTAAATCATAACATGTTTACTAGCATCGTGAGGTTGTCTATGCTGTTTGGCGTGTCCTTGTATGATGTTGCATTAATATTGATACATTCATACATTAATAATAATAATAAAACAAAATAATAAAATGTATATAGTGCCGAGTAGCCAGGCTGGTATTCGCATTGCTTAGCTTGGTAAGTGCTATTGACATGGAGCAGTTCTATGCTCCTGCCAAATTCCAGCTTTGTTTTGAAATTAAAGTACAAATAAGAAAAGGGTACTTGTAACAGAGTTACGTATCCAGAGTCAGACAGTATTGGAAAGCTATAAACTTTTTATGTTGACCTTACTGTATATCAGTAACCTTAGGTTAAGAGCAACGTTGGTTATTAGGATTCACCAAGAATACATGGCCCATTCAATGAGAATATGAAAATTGGTGAATACAAGCCTAATACATGATTAATAATGCTTAATGCAGGCCTTATTAGGCTCTAATACAGACACATATTAGTTATGTGTTAATTGCTAACATTTATTCTCTAAATTAAAGTGTTACCTTAATTTCATCAGACAGTAAACTTAAATATTTTATCAGTTAATCATTTAAAACATTTCAGTTTATTTGATTAGAGCTCTTGTTTAAAACGGATCAATTCTGGGTGCATCAAATACGGTTTTATAATTGGCTATATGATTGGCACATGACCGTTGTATTGCTATTTTCGCTAACTGTCCCTTCTAACAGGCTGAACAGTAGGCCCTGACCATAATATACAAGTATAAAGTAGGCTATAAACTCATCATCAAATAGGATTGTAATAGACTAACTATGCTGTAAGGGCACTGCCATACTTAATTTAACCAGTAGTTGATTGTCTAGTGTTCTCATTCCATATTTTTACCCTCATCCTGCAGCCCCCTGGGACATCATGCCCTGATGTTAGCCTGATGTTAGTGTCTAACCAGCCAAAGACCAGAAAAATTAGGAAACTTTTATATCATTTTATTGTATTATTAATGTGAAACCCATGTTTCTAATGTTTCTTTCCAAAAAGATATGCCAGGACCAGGATCAACAACTAAAAAATGTGTGTCCTGTACTGTGTCACTCAATGTGGCATGCAAGAACTGCAAGAACTGCAAATCAGCGCAGCCCCACAAGCTGCGGTTAAAAAAAATTGGAAAAATTTGATTGTAAATCAAAAACATGGGCCCAGGCCCAGAAAAAAAATAAAACATCATCGCACCTAATGGATGAAGCTTCTTTGTTGGTATGTTATAGACTGCATTTACTTTTACCTTTTGGCTTGCATGCATAAGTAATGAAACACCTGTATTTTTAGTTTTAGGTTTACACTGATTTGACTGTAGCTTATTATAATTAAGTTAAGATCTTCTAAATGAATAATCACTGTGAAAACTTCTACTTGCTGATCGCAAAATTCTAAATTCTTCAGCGAAATGGCTCTTTAGCAAATGTTACAGTGTAGGGCCTGAATACGTATGCAAGCAGCAATATGTCATAATGATAGTATACAAAAAAACTTGCTTTTACTGACTCTGAAATGTCGTAGAGCATAAATGTTCGGAAATAATGCATATTTTGCTTTACTCTTGTTGGAAGCTGGAAAGGTTTCAGGCCCTTGGCTCCAGGGCGGTGTTATTTATATCCCGCCCTGGAATCAAAACATGGACCAATGAGGTGCTTCTGCCCAGGTGTGAGGTAACTGAGGCTGCATCGGCCTGTCTTAAGAGAATGGAGGCACTGTTTGAATTCGTTGTTCAAGGTATTGTTGTATGTTAAAGTAAAACAAGACGTAAGTGGATAAATAGTTTATTTTTTGGTGAAATAGCAGTAATGCCATATTGATTATATGGTGTTATTGAAATATTATTTTGTTTGACTTCTGTTAATACTAGGTTGGATCCAATCAGGCATAGCAGCAGCAGAGATCCCACAGCCTACTGTGGACAACTCACTGGCCACATCAGGTAATATGCTTAGGTGTTGCATAGTTGCATAATGTACTGATATTCCACCAGATGTACTGAATTTCACTCTAGACAGTTTGTAATTTTGCAATTTGTACTACTGTTTGCTGAGCACTGTGTTGTTTTCAGGTCATTATGGATTTGACTGCTTCATCCTGTCTTAGTGCTGATTACTATACATCATTGATGTTATGCTTTTTTCCCAGCTAACATTCTCCAAATATTCAGTGTTGGTTATGGGAACATAAAAAATGTCCAGTTTTCTGGACATTAGAGGGACATTTTTTTAAAAGATATGATGTTCTTTCAACTCTCAAACGTTTTTTCAACTTAATTTTGATTTAAAACTCAACATTCTAGGAACATTGATTTGTAACATTCCAACAGCATAAAAATATCCAGTTGCCTTAATGTCAGTAGAATGTTATTTAAGGTTTAGTATGATGTTCCTGAAACATGCATTCAATCATTCAAACACCTGCTTTGAACAAGCACTGAAAGAAAGAGAAATAAGAACACAAATTTCAGCCACAGCCTTAGAAGAACTGAAGATAAAAGACATTAAATCTCTCAAGATCTGATTAAACAACTCCACAAATAGCATTACCAGCTTCACTTACAGTATTACTAACCAGATTGACTTTATTTCTGCCAGATGTCTACAGCAGTTCTTATTGAGAATTGACAGGTTTAGATGTTGATGTTTCTTATGGAAAATGTTAAGTTTGAGGTCATCATCCTGGAGATCTGTGTTTGCTTTAGTTGGGCTCTTGACCCTTGGCTTTTGTTGAGTTGCTTCTTTTGCAGTAATTGCAGGTGTTTTCAAAAAACATTAGGTAACATTTACTAACATTAAGGTGTGAGACACTGCAGGTGAATAGGGTAAATAAATAATAGTTATCACCTTACTTACCCAGTTGATTGATTATATTGATAATTGCAAACATTTTTTTGCATTACAAGTTTTCTAAAATCTTTTAGGTTTTAATATGCAAATAATACATTATTTAAAGAAATATGCGCTAATTTGCATACATTTCTAGTACAAAAATTTAAACACTGGATGAAGTCAGTTTCAAAATTCTTGTTTAATTTTTTTTGACATATTAGAGTCAAATGTTTTTACAGGGGGAATTTTGGGTATATCATTTTGTCACTCCATAATTCATAAAATACTTAAAACAGTTACTCAGGCTACAGATGCCACATTAAAAATACACTTACACTAACTTACCTAAATTACATTATAGGCATAAAATGCATTTTTTTTTTCCCAATAGCATTCGGTGTGTTATCAAGAGGTGTTATAAAGTTATGAAATTGCCATGAGGTTTCATGCTAGAAGAGTTTGCTCCCAATACAGTAAATGGTATCACTATACCAGTTATAGTGTAGTTATTGTAATGTGGCAGTCTCTAAAGAGATGCAAATGAAAGGTTTGATAGTAATAGATTAATGAAAGGCAGTTACTGTGAATGAAACATTTATTTAGATGAAACACTTATTTTGTGTAGTGAAAAGTATATTTTGTGATTGTGTGTATTGTGCTATTATATATATTATTGTATTTGGTTTTTCATGCTTCATTCACATGGAACCATTGTCCATGACTGAATCATGTTCAGCATAAGAGCTATTTTTTGAGTGTAGTGTGCTTAACAGTGTTGAGGAAGTGTTACTGTAGTAACATTACTTTCTTCTGTTACACATTACGGTGTCAATGGATATCAAGTTTTAGGTGATGTAGCTACTGTAGCAAACTGCATATGCATCACAAGACATAGTGCTAGTGATGTACTGTCAGGAAAATTTGTGGAATCAAGTCTCTAAGCCTGTTCCTGACTCAGGCTGAAATGGCTCTGTCCCAAATGCCTTCTAACTAACAAATTAGTAATACTGTATCAGAAATAAATAAATAACCCATTCTGAAGAGATGGTCTGTTTACATGCTTCTGTCTCCTCCCAAGATTCTGTGGATGCCAGACAGGGTGACCAACATATTCTTCAGCGGTCGATAGAGCACATGTGTCTGGGTGTCTATCAAAAAAAAGCAAGCCTCTATAATCAGACAGGTATGTTGTTCACTTATCTATTTATTGTATTTACATGACTCGCAAATCTCCTGCCTGGATTTTATGTTTCTGTCATGTGTTTGGAAATTATAGACAGCAACAAGATTCGACAATTGCGGCGACGGAAATTGGGGGATGAGAAAAGAAAACTCTTTGAAGCGATCAAACAATACAATGAGCAAGTGCCAGAGGAGGAGGGTATAAATGAGGAGATGGTGGAGAGCCGACTCTCTGTGGTGGGCCATGCCAGTGGGGAGGAAATTCTAATATGGCCATGGGAGGTTCACAGCACTGGTATGGAACAATTTCTGTGAGGGAGAGGGATTACATTAAGCAAACAGATGATGCATCTTAATGGGCATGTATACAACTGTTTTTTCAGCTTACAGGTCAATCCTGTTGAATGGCTCATTTGTTTGATTTTAGAATCCACAAACATCCTCACTAAGAAGAAGATCTTCGATGCATACATGTCAAAGATGCGGCTACAAGAAGAGAAGATTCTAATTCTTAGGGAGATGAGACAGCACTGCACCTACCACCTACCTTTGTGGTAAGAACAAAGGATAACACTACCCAGATAGCAAGAGAGCAGGTAAAAATCATTGAATAAATGTTAAAAATAGTTGATTTGTCAATGTTAATGGCATTGATTTAATATCACTTTTGCACCACCAATTAATGTTGAAATTTTTTTTTAATTTCTAACAAACCAACATTATTGTGATCAGTGATTGTTTTAGTTGGGCTCTTGACTCTTGCCTTTTGTTAAGTTCTCTTTCGGTGCTTACAATAGTGTTTTAATGTAAACACTTGGATGCTTTAACAAAAGAAATGTTTAAAAAGATTACTTTTTGTGATGGGTGTTAAGCTGTAATAAATTTGAGGAGTAATACTAAGTATTATTGAAGTTGATCTTTCATTGCTGATGTACATTTTCTGAATCACAAATACAAAGATACTGTGACAATATACAGAAGGATTTAGACATCAACACATCATACAAACCACAACAATCATCAAACAGATCAGATGCGATGCATGCTGGCAGTCATGAATGAGTTTTGCACTATGCCCAGCATGCATTTCTGCATAATTTATTTTGTTGATTGTCCCCATTGT
>NW_026127651.1:0-18783 GCF_022985175.1 Labeo rohita
CTGCCACTATCTTCGGGCCGGGCCGGGCTGGGTGGGGCCATGATCAAGCATTTTTGTGTGTTTTTTTTTATTTTTATTTTTTTAAATCATTACTTAATTAGCCTAATTGGGTGGAGAGCTATGCCATAATTATAAATATTATACGAATATTTTAGCAAAGTCAGCCTGAGCAACATGTGTAGGTCTACAAAGTTGCGCAATTTGCAACGCGTGTCATGCGCAGCAACGCTCTAGCTCCCGCGACAGCGTCTCCTCCACTGGCGTTTTTGCAATAATGCCTACATTTGAAAATATCAAAATAGGCCTATTTGTTGTGTTTTCAAATTATTCGATTTATATTGATTTTGTTATATGCCTATAGACTAGGTCAAGTTCTTTCTTGTTCGTTTTGCATGTTTTAGATCATTGCTAAAAATCTATTTTTTAGGGTCATGAAGCTGTTTTGCACTACGTTTTATAATAGGCTTTAAAATATTTATTTTATTTAAAAATATTCTAAAACTTATCATATTTATTAAATATGCCATCCAAAGTTAATTACTTGTTCATTTTCTGTTTATAATTTTTCACGTTTTTTTAGGCTATTTTTTTTTTTCATTCAGATCTATTTGCGATCCATTCTGAATAAACAAACAATGCAGTTTACATGCTTCGTCCTTGTTGCATTTTTCATTAAGATAAATCTAAACTAATTTCTGTAGTTCAAACAACTTAGAATTGTAGTTGAGAACGTCTGTTATAACAGCTCACGTATTAAAAAATAGTCGGGTTTAAATTGGGCTCGGGCTCATAATTACAGTTAATGTGTCGGACCGGGTCGGGCTCGGACACAAGGTGCACGGGCTCGGGTAGGATCGGGTTTAATTTTTTGGGCCCGATCTAAGCTCTAACGTGCGTTGGCACATGGGACAGGCCTGGCAAAACCTCTTCACCTCCGCTTCTAAGCCAGGCCAATGGAACCTGTCCTGGATGCGCTGGACCGTGTTCTGGGCCCCTAGGTGACCAGCCATGGGGTGTGAGTGGGCCAACTCGAGGACCGTTTCCGTTTTTCCCCTCGGGACGACCAGAAGTTGTTTTACCTCCGCGACACAGTACAGCAGACCGTTTTGCACGACGAAGTGTGGGAGAGGATGGGGTGCTGGGAGGACCTCCTGGCCCTCCAGGATCCGTACCTGTCCCCAGCAATGTTTAAGACGGTCATCCTCCTTTTGGGCTCTCCCGAAGTCTCCCCCTCCCGTGACCTGCTGGAATACATCATAGAAAAGGTTAGAGTCACGAGAGGGGGACTCACCATCTCTCCCACTGTCAGATGTCAGCATGCTGGACTGGCTCTCAGACCCCCGCGACGGCGCACAACGTTGGTGGTGACGAGGCTGGCCAGGTTGTGTGGCGTCGGCCAAGGCTGCTTCAAACCCCGGCCAGTCACGACCCAACAACAGGGGCACAGGTAGGTCCTTTAAGACTCCAACTTCTAGAGTCCACGTTTCTCGACCTTTATGGAAGGTAAGCAAGTTAGTATGTACCTGACGGGTGTCTCCGTGGACACACGTAATATGGATTGTTGACTGGAAGACCGGCCGGGGTTCCAGCGTGTCAGGCCTGATGAGAGAGACGGCGCTTCCCGAGTCCAAAAGCGCCCGACAGAGCCGGCCTTTAATCTTCACTGTGGTCTTTGGAGCTCCCCTTGGGGTTTTTCTGTGAACCACACAGCCTGCTATCCAAGTCTTTGTCGGCAGAGAGGGTGGGTCGGTGGTTATGGGCTCGTCGTGGGGGCTGGACGGTCTGTGCACTGGCCGTGGGGTGCCCTCAGGCGGCCGTCGCTCCTGGACCACCCTCCGGGGAAATGGCGGCGTTCGCTCCCCAGCCTCCCGGTGGTAGGTAGCGTCCGCCAGTTCAACGGCTTCTATGAGCTCAGAGAGGGACTTTGGACCTCTCATGCTGGCAGCCTGTCTCATTGAGCGGGGCAGCTCTCTCAGCATGCGGTCGACTACTACCCGTTCAGCGACTTGAGTGGGCGATGGCGACCCCTCCAAGAGCCAGTGTTCGGCTAACCGCATCAGATCAGCGGCTTGGGTGCGGGCTGGCACCCGAGGTCT
Source organism: Labeo rohita (assembly GCF_022985175.1). Lineage (NCBI taxonomy): Eukaryota > Metazoa > Chordata > Actinopteri > Cypriniformes > Cyprinidae > Labeo > Labeo rohita. The sequence continues at coordinate 2,097 of NW_026127651.1, forward strand.
GAATTCCCAGTCATGGAAGCGTTGGGCAGCGACGGTGGCTGAGAGTCCGAGCCGACCTAAAATCTCTCTTTTTAGTTCATTATAATTATTTTGAGAAGACGCTGGTAAAGAAAAATATGCCCGTTGGGCCTCACCCGAAAGCAACGGAGCCAGCACCGCAGCCAAGGTACCTCTCGCCCAGCCCTCTGTGTGAGCGACAGACTCAAACATTTTGAGGTAAGCCTCGATGTCATCATTTGCGGTCAGCTTGGGTAGTAGTCGACGGCCGTCACTCGTGGATCCGGAAGAGGGAAGTTTTGAGCGGCTGATAAGCGTAAGTCTGCTAAATATCCTTGAATCTGCCCTTGTTGTTCGGTAAGCAGCTCAAAACAGTGTTTTTCATTACGAGGTCCTCCATGCTGTCGGGGAGGAGCACGCGCCTGAAACAAAGAAACCGGAAGTGAGCGTCGGAGCAAAATGGCGGTGTAAACAAAGGTGCGTCTTGCTCGTCGGTGTTCTCAGGCCCGAAAATCCGCCCGCATTCTCCACCACTGTGGCCTGGCGAGGAACGACACGACAGAGCAAGAGCCCCGGAGGGTGATATTTATTGACAGAAATGGTGAGACAAACAATACGGGTGATAGTGAGGTCGGCATCTTCGGTGAGCGGTGCGTGGTGATTCCTTCCTCTCCTGTGCTTCCTAGTGTCGATGTCCAGTGAGGGGTGGGTGCAAGGAAGTGCGGTCACCCCGGTGAATGGGTCCAGGAAGTGCGGAGCCAATCGGTCACGGCGAATCTGTAGGAAGAGCGATAGAGAGAGCGAGGTAAGTTCACCCACCTTCGGAGATAGTTCTCACCCTTCTGTGCTGAGCTGCCGGCCTATATGGGGGTTTAGTCCGTGACCGATTGGCTCGTGGTGAGTAGCTCCAGGTGCAGGTTGTGTGTTGCCATGGCGACGCTGATTGCTCCTCGGGATTCCCGCCACAGTATGCAGTCATTGAAAGCTTCAAACATCAAAAAAATGAAAAATAGCAGGATGCAACTTTAAAAATTCAAAGACATTTCTATATTAAACTTTACAATTGAACGCAAAATGGGGTCATGATAAATGATGTTGAGGACAACCTACAGAGCTTTCTTCAAGTTCATTTCCAGTTGACTCTTCTTTGTGCATTTCCCAGTGAAGAGCACAAACTGTGAGTAAATTGCATGAGTTTAGTTAAACAGTGTATATTATGGGCACATTCAATCTGGTTCTAGCCTGACCAGCATTGCACATCAGTGAATTTAAGCCAGTCTAAATTGGTCTGTGTTGTGTTTACAGTTATAGGCACACACAAATAAAGATAACCAACAACTGATCTGTGCTAATTTTACCTGAGGATATTAGCAGGGCAATCAGGACGATACTCCGCAGCATCTTGTTTGGCGAAATAGTCTGAACACAAAGAGACATAAACTCTCCACTTGTTTGCTGAAGGTCTTTGGTGCCACACTTTTTAAAACACCTCTGTTTTTAACCATCAACCACAAACATTGTGAAGTGAGGCCAGCAGCACCCACAACATGACAAGATCACACATTTGTTTCCATCTTCCCGTATGTGTGATACTTATTTATCATAAACGCTAATACTTTGGTTACACATACTATATCTAAATAGTTTACACTAAATCCAGTGACAACTATGCTGCAATCATGTCATTCAAATTGGAAACTTAAAGTGCTCTGTGATAAAGATTTAGTATGAAATATTGCAATATTGTGTGATTTGTAAAGTGTTGTCCTAATGCCACCCCCTTTTGGCTCATTTATGTTAGTGCAACTAGAAGCAGCCTCAAAGAATCAAGCCTTCTCTAGTTGGTTATCTGAGATGAATGATAAATCTTTATTACTCATTTTTTTCTATTTGCCTTGGTCTTTGAGAAGAAAGTGTTTATTTAACTTGTATATATATATGTACATATAATATAGGAAAACAGCCAATTTTATATATGTCACATATATTAAAAACCTATATCAAAACCTATATTAAAACATATATGTTTATATAGGTTATTTCTGTGTGGGAAGCCAATCAGCTTTGTTAAAATAATATCATGCCTTGTCCACTTGTCATGAAATGCAGGGCAGGGAGCAGTCATTGTTTTCTTTGAATGTTTCCTTTCTCACAAGATTTTTCTTTCCTCACACTTGGCCTACAATGAGAAGAATTACAATAAATATAGCTTCTGGTGGCTCATTCAAAACTGTTGTGTTTAAAAGGCTGTTCAGATGCTATCTGAACATATCAGTCACTGTGCGAAAAACATGACAAGGGAGGAAATGGCTTGTGTGGTTATGTTGATCTCAGGACTTAATTTCTTCTCAGATCTTCAGCCTTTTTGCATCTTAAGCAGTAGTGAACACTACTGACCAGAATGTACATTTTATACATATCTACATTTATATAAATGTCACATTATGTGAAATTCAACGCCCATATACTGTACTCTGTTACTATGAAAGGATGTTCAGGCTGCCAGTTTTTAAGCAGATTTCATAAATGAATTGTGTTCTGAAGCACAGTGTTAAAAACTTAAATTAGATATTTGATCACAATTAGAGACCACTTACAGATACAGTGCACAGGATAAATGAGTACACAACCTCTAAAACTTAACAAATTCAGCAATTACTCTTTACTTAGAAGACATATTAGGGTTCTTTGAAACCTGCTTGGTCAATTACCAAAGAAGAATGTCAAAATTATTCAGGAAAATAAGACTTTTTTTTTAATCAAAGTGATAAAATGTTGTGTTGCAAACAATTAGTACACCCTCCTGAAAGTTAATAAATAAAACAACAAAAAAAAATAAATAAATAAATAGTGTATGTTTAAGGCAATGTTTGATCAACAGGTAAGTATATTGAACCAAAACTTTTAGTAATTTCCTGACAGTTAAAAGTGTTATATGGCCTACTGAATCATACTACTTAATGCTGGCAACAATGGACCACTTGGGAGAGAACTGCCAGGAGATTTATTTCTTAGCATACAAGAGGAATACCAAATTATAGTTTTATTTGTGAAAATATAGCAGAGGTAACATGGACGTTCAAAAATGTGGAATTGTGACAAGGCTCTTGAAATAATTAGGTTTTCCCTTTAAGTTTTCATTTAGTAATGAATGAATTTTTGCTAGAAAAAGTATTGTAGTAATGTATGAGTGCTCAAGGTATGAGGGAGTTGTACTTTATCAGTGCTGTCATGAATTCACACACCACTGAGATATGTCATGTCTTACACTAGCTCAAGCATACTATGTTACTATGTACAAAAGTGCTGGCCTGAACACATCTACATGCCAATATTCAGTTATAGATATTCCAGCTGGCAGCAGGAAGTTTGGCACATCTAAATGACTTTGACATATTCCTCCCAAATTTACTATGTGAAAAGAATAGTAATTTGGCACAGATTGGCGGTGAGCCCGGGTGCGAGGGCCCTTTAATCGCTGCTTGCAGCTTTATTTATTATTATTTTTACTATTATCTTTTTACTATTATATTTCAATATATTTTAAAATTTTCAGTTTAAATCATTACTCCAGTCATATGATCCTTCAGAAATCATTCTAATATTATTATTATTATTATTATTATTATGGTGAAAACAGCTGAGTAGACTTTTTTTTTCTCTGATGAATAGAAAGTCCAGAAGCATTTATCTGAAATAGAAATCTTTTGTAGCATAATATATGTCTTTAGCATAACTTTTTGTCAGTTAAAGCATCTTTGCTAAATAAAAGTATTTATTTCTATAATTTCTTTCCCCGCCAAAAAAAAAAAAAAAAAAAAATGACTCCAAGCTTTTTTTTATGGGCAGTCATGGCCTAATGGTTAGAGAGTCAGGCTTGTAACCCGAAAGTTGCTGGTTCAATTCCCGCACCAGCAGGAATTGAAGGTGGGGATTGTGAATAAACAGCACTCTTTCCACCTTCACTACCATGACTGAAGTGCCCTTAAGCAAAGCACTGAACCCCGAATTGCTCCCCGGGCGCTGGAGCAATGGCTGCCCACTGCTCTGGGTGTGTGTTCACAGTGTGTGTGTGTGTGCGTGCGTGTGTTCACTTCTCACTGCTGTGTGTGTGTGCACTTGTGATGGGTTAAATGCAGAGGACCAATTTTGACTATGGGTCACCATAGTTGACAGTATGTTTTCACTTTCACTAATGTTACAAAAACCTTTTTATTTCAGATAAATGGTGATCTTTATATCTTTTAATTCATCATAGAATCCTGAAAAAAATGTACTCAGTTTTAAATAATTATAATAATAATAAATGTTTCTTGAACAGCAAATCAGCATATTAGAATGATTTCTGAAGGGTCATGTGACACTGGAGTAATGAAGCTGTAAATTTAGCCTTGTAGTGTAGACTTGTAGTGTATTTTAACCATGTGTATAGTTGGACAGAAACCAAACATAATTTTGAAAAAGGTGAATATTCCAAAGCATATGATTGGTTTGTGTTAAGTAAAGCAATAAGTGTTTGCACAAGTGAGGAGTTAGTGTGAGGCACAAATAAATTAGTGTGGCATTTTGATCAGTTGTGTTTGAAAAAGGAATTCAAGATACTTCCTGTTAGATTTTTGTGTGTTACATAGAGAATTGTGTGTTGTGTTTTGCAAAGTGTTTTATGAAACTTGGTGTTTGAGTGTCAGATTTCAGAAATTGTGTGGCAAGTAATGATTTTGTGTGTAAGCAGCTGAAAAAAAACTATAAGAACCGGTTCCAAATTTCCAAGAGCAGGGTATTCCAAGAACCAAATTATGGAAGAGACTGGAAGAAGAGTGGACCAAGATCACAACAGTGAAGTTTGAGAAACTAGTGATGTCCTATGGCTGCAGATGTGCTGAAGTCATTCAAAGCAAGGGCCTCTACACTTCCTACTATTTTCTGACAGCTGTAACCCTACACATTTTTATTTTTATTTTTTTTTGACAGTGGAAATGAGACAGGAAGCGAATGGGAGAGAGAGAGGTGGGGTGAGATCGGGAAAGGTCTTTAGGTCTTTAAAAGGTCTTTTTAAAAGAAGTCTCTTCTACTCACCAAAGATCGATTTATTTGATTAATAATACAATATAAACAGTAAAATTGTGAAATATTATTACAAATACTTTTCTATTTGAATATATTTTAAAATGGAATTTATTCCCATGATGCAAAGCTGAATGTTCAACATCATTATGCCAGTCTTTAATATCACATGATCCTGCAGAAATCATTCTATGCTGATTTGCTGTTCAAGAAACATTTCTGATTATTATCGGTGTTGAAATCAGTTATTATTTTTGTGGAAACCATGATACACTTTCTTTCAGGATTCATTGATGAATAGAAAATGTAATAGAAAATAATATAAAGTAATAAAGTATGTTATAAACTTCTAAAGTATTTATTTCTTTAAAAATAAAGTTCTAAACTCAAGTGTAACGAAGCGGAGCTGAGGCAGGATGAGGTGAGGATCTGTTTATTGAAAGTCCAAGAAAAAAAACAACAAATAATCCAAAACGGGAGACACTGAGAAACCAGACAAGAACAGAAAGCAACCATTACAGACATTAACAACTGACAAAATACAAGGGAAAGCCAAGGACTATTTATACACAGGGCAGAGGTAATGATCTAATTGGTAACCGGGGTGACTAATGAGGAAGTGGGTGTGGTTCAATTAACATCCATGGCCACAAACAAGGGAACAGAGAGGCAGGGAGACAGTGAACAATAAGACACAAAAACTACAAAATTAAAGTCCTTAAACACGGATACAGAAAACAAAGACCAGGATCATGACATCAAGTCAGAAATGGCATTATCAGATCAGGCATGGCCCTTTAAATGGTGTGAAAGTATACAACTGTGGTAGGAACTCTGTCCTAGATATGGCAGAAGTCTCGTGATTAGCCACAAGAACCCTTCATTTATCTGAAACTATGTCTATATTTCATTCACATCTGTCATAGTGGACTGATATACATTCTGCAAGCAGCATAGTTGACTTAAGATTTAAACATATAGTTTTCAGTTTAGTTTCAGTTTAATTTGATTAATTTCATTTCAGTGCTCTTATCTAAAAACATCTGTAGTCATTAGTGGAAAAATGAGCTTGTTAAAAAAAAAAGATTTAATTTAGGCCTCACTTACAAAGCAGTGCGATGAAAGATATTATTTATTTATTTATTGAGAATATCGTCTCTAAATATTTAGATACCATTTATTCTGTTTATTTATTTTGATTTAGCTTAATAATTAGAAAACAGTAAAAAAAAAAAAAAAAAAAACACACAAATTATTGTTTTATTCATATATTTTATTTTGTTTTCACAATTTTTTTTTTTTGTTTTTTATAATGCTTCCACAGTAATCATTTATTCTCATTTAGAAATTGTCACAAGCTTGATCACGTACGACAATGAACAATGATTATAAACTTTTGGAGTAGGTATTTCTGTGGTTCCTACTAGCAGACATGAATTTTAGTACAAACAGCATTTGTGCTATCATTCTTCATCAGCTCATCGACCAGATCGTGTAGATGCTGTCGAACTATATTCAGGCATGTACCTCTCAGCAGCCACATTTTCCCACAGAAGTATTCCAGTATGCCTTTAATTTGAACCTGAGGGGAAATAATGTATTTAGTCAAAGCTATTATGAAAGGCACAGTCAGTTCATTAATGTGGCATTAATCATGACACTCACCGGCGTTGCATGGGCTGGGATCATATTTTTCACCATCGCAATAAGTGTTTTGCATGCACTGCACAGAAATATCTGCTCTTTCATCATGTCATCAGCCTGAAAAACATCACAACGTGAAATAAATTTGAAACAGTAACTAGTGTTGGGTTCGAGTCCACCTAAGTCGAGTCCGAGTCAAGTCTTTTACCAATCGAGTCCGAGACGAGTCCGAGTCCAAAATGGGCTGAGTCGGACTCAAGTCCGAGTCCCAAAGGGCTGAGTCCGAGTCGAGTCCGTCCGAATCCAAGAAAACACTACTGTTTGTCAGTATCTTAACAATGTTCTAATCCAGGGGTGCCCAAACTCGGTCCTGGAGGGAGGTGTCCTACAGATTTTAGCTCCAGCCCCAATTACACACACCTGAACCAGCTAATCAAGCTTATACTAGGCATACTAGAAACCCCCTGGCAGGTGTGTTGAGGCAAGTTGGAGCTAAACCAAGGACCAGGACTGAGTTTGGGCACCCCTGTTTTTAACCTTTCCAACTAGAAAAATGCAATGTCAGTTGAAATGTAAGAAAAGCAAACCTCTAGTGGATCTTGCCATTTTGATTTTGATTTCACAACATCTCATAAGTGTCCATGCTCTGCTTAGCAAACTTAAAGTCATGTGACAGAAGTTATGGCTGATCTATGTAATGTGACATATTTTAGAGTGAAAGGTTTTAGAATGTGAAAAATTATAGGGCGGAACTTGACTTTATGCATCGATGTAGTAAATGTATAAATTCAAGGGAGTAGGTATCTTGGTGAATGGGACCTTAAGAGCCTCTTGCAGCACCTCTTTTATTTCTGATTGTGGCTGTGTGTGTTTTGGGTTGTATATGACTTTTTTTTTCTTGAATAAAAATGAGGCTGTGAGGGATAAACCTAGTCTTTACAATGGTACACACTGTGTAAAAAGCCCTACATATACTTTCCATAAGTCACAGCAAACTCACACCTGTTTTATTTTTGAATGCATTTATAGTTACATTAATTACAATAAATTACATTATATAAGGAATAATTGATGATGGGCCATTTAATTATTAGAAAATCATGCACAACCAAGATAGTTTTGGACCCATAAAAACTGTTGCTGCAAAGATGTTGGAAAAATTATTTTTCTTTCAAGCTAGAAACTGCCACCATGTTTAAATACAGAAAAAAACTAATCAACTAATGTAAGTAAAACATTCTCGAGCTCAAGGCAAGTAAACACTCCAAGTATTACTTACAAGCAAAAGTATTAATACATATATTAATCAAAAATACAAATTAAATAATATTTTTTAAAATAGAATCTTTCTTTTAAAATAGAATTGTAGGGTTTTTTGTAAGTTTTTGTATGTAGGTCTATATAAAGGCTATTACAGAAATAGATACAGACATTTCATCAAGTAATAAATGTTAAAATAAAACACTGCAAAATCTTCACTGTATACATTAAAGAAAATTCTAACTTATTACAGTTAATACGTGATTCAGTCAAGAACAGTAAGTGATTTTCTCTTTTTCTTTTGTTGTTTGATTATTGTTTGACGTGGTCTGCTGCTGCAGGTTTACGCTGCTGTCGCTTTAAGATCTGACGCACAGATCAAATATTTTGACGCATCAGTGTTTCTCCCAACTGTTCAGGTTTACTTGAGACAAAATCGACTTAATTTACATGAATAGTCTCCAATACGAGCATGTGTGTAGCAATAACAGAACCTATTAAAAGCGAAAGAGAACTTTGTATTCACACACTGACTGAGAGGCGCGTTCTGTGATCGCGCTTTGAGTGTGCGCGCACTAGTGATGCGCGGATGGCGGTTATATCCGCGGGTCGGGTGGGTCGGGTAATAAAAAAAATGCATTCTGATTATTTGCGGGTGGGTCGCGGGTGGATGAGATGAATCAATAATGAGGCAAATATTAACTACATTTTCTAAAATATGAAACTGTTCTAAATACTTTTTTCAGGCAAACGATTTCATTTGTGTATGTGTGTTCACCTGTTCGAGAAGTTGTGACAGAAAAAAGACATTCCAGATCAAGTTTGAAGGGAGTTACGCCTGTGTTAATACTATTTAGTAGGGTAATATTTAGTGGTGTAGTGCAGTACCTGCGGATACCCATTTTTTAATCAGTCAGTTCTAATTTCCCTCTGATGCGCATCATTCAGTGTCCTGCATTAGCCAAAATCATGACAGGCCACCATTTCTAATTCAATCGTATGTGAATAAATGCAAATATTCGCTCAAAACACATAGTAAAGACGGTAGGGAATGTGGCGCCGGCTTCCTTTGAAATATGTTTGATGATTGCGCCTGATGCGCCCGCGCCCGCTCCGTCCGCGCCAGCACCAGAGTTGCCGAGTAGTAAAATTAACAATTATTATTGATTACTAATTTGAATCAGTACATTATAACGAAAACAATACCTTAAAAATGAAAAGAATTAGATTTTTATGATCTTTCAAGTAGACAAGACTTTCGTGATAATGCATCGAGTCAGTGACATTCCGTCAACTGTCTCTGGACTCGGACGGACTCGGGATATTTTCCGAGTCCGAAAGGCTTGAGTCCGAGTCAAGTCCGAGTGAAAATGCATCCGAGTCCGTGACAAGTCCGAGTCGCCTAAAAATTGTACTCGAGACCGGACTCGAGTCCGAGTACGAGTCCGAGTACCCCAACTCTAACAGTAACAATAACAGAGATAAGAATACAGCAGAAGCCAGTCTACAAATCTCTCTGCACTCAAGGAGACAATGCTATAAACTTTGTCCTCCTTCATTATCGACACAATATTTTTAAATTTAACACTTTCAGACAACTTTGACACAATCTGTATTTGTCGATGCTGATTATAGTTAGTCATCTATCAATACCAGTTAATCTCATGCAATTTGATGCAAATGACTCTTTGCAAAATGATCTCTTGTGAGGTCATATGTGCATCAGTCATTTGCATACGTTCATTATTTTAAAGTATACACGTATTATTGTCATCAGGAGATGCTTACAGAGATCTCTTCATCCTGGTCCTCAGCAGAGCCCACTTCACGAATCTCCCAATGAGTTGCGCAGACTACAAATAATTGACAATAATTAATGTTAAAACAAATGATTAAAGCAAAAAAAAAAAAAAAAAAAAAACAATTCCTAACAGAGAATACAAGTCATTTTAGAACTGAATTAGTGATTATTTTACCTGCATATACGAGCAAGGTGACAAGAAAGATGTTGCGGAGCATCTTAGCAGAGGATCTCTAACCAGCGTGAAGACGCAGCTTTCAGAATCTGAACCTCAGTGATCCTCAGAAGTCTGTAGAGCTCTTCTTATAGAGCTCTGCAATAACCGCAAGTGAGCATTCTTTACAACCACAAACCACAGATCTACTAATCATGTTTAATAAAAGAATCCTGTGGAGTAATATCCTGATAAAACAAAGATATTCACTACTCTACCTTTGTTATTTATAACTTTGTTGTCAATGCTTGTAAAGACTAAACATTTTGCGTTGATCTGCACAGGTCATTAAAAAACTGTACATATAACTACAAACATTACTTGGTAACGCTTTAGATTACAACCCGCAAAGAACTACGTAAGTAAACTGAATTTACGGTGTATGTTTATGCAATTATAGTGTACCTATAAAGAACGTACATGTAGGTATAAGGGAACAATATGTTATATTTGGGTAATAAGGGGAAAACAAACCAGATATTCAACCTGCAAAGAACTACATAAGTATACTGAATTTACGGTGTACGTTTCTGTAATTATAGTGTACCTATTAGTACGTATGTGTAGGTATAAGAGAACAATAGGCTATGTTACGTTTTGGTAATTCGGGGGTAACAACCAGATATGCAACCTGCAAAGAACTGCGCAAGTAAACTAAAGTTACGGCGAATGTTTCGTATTTATATTGTACCTACGTGTAAGTATAAGAGAGCAATATGTTACGTTTGGGTAATAACGGGGTAGCAAACAGATATACAAATAATTTATAATGGATTAATTTAAAAAACTTAACAGGTACCTGTTCTATTAAATCGTACGTTTGGTGTATCTATACGTTAGTTATGGGATTTATGGCTCTTTGAGGGGATCCGGATCTTGGCGATCCGTTCCTTTCAAAGAGCCGTTCAAAAGAACGGCTCTTTTGGCTCTTTTTAAATATTTAGTCAGTTTTAAGAAGCCAGCTTGGGGGCATCTCAGTTTATCCTGGAAATAATCACTGGGAGGAATGATGAGGTGAGATTTGTAGTCAAATAATTAAAACTCAGATATCACACACCAATATCTGAGTTTGAATTATTCTGAAATATTGATTATTAGCTCATTTGTCATGTGTGGACTATATTCCATAGGGTTGCACAACATCCCTCTGCTTAGACAGTGACATCACTATTTTGGATTTACCTTTAGTACAAAGTGTGTGTATGTGTAAAGCTACGTTGACTTATGTTATTCATACAATACCTACTCACAAATAAACATCAAAAACAAAGCCGGCTGCAATGAATTTCTGTGCAAAACAGCTTTTACTACAAACACTTCCACACAAGAACATTGTTATCACACAAGAACATTTTGATAGCAAACAAAAAATATTTAAAGTTTTAAATATATACTGTAGATAAAATTAGAATAAATAAAATGGAAATGTCTACATACAGTCCACTATTACTACTATTACTACTGTAAACTTTGCAAATAGGACATCAGCCCCTTCAAGTCTTAAATGAACAATAACAAAGTGGGCTGCAATGAATGTCTGTGCAAAACAGCTTTTAGTGAAAAATTTCTATACAAGAACAGTATCACAAAAGAACATTTTGATAGATAACAAAAAATATTTAAAGTATTAGATATATACTGTAGATAAAATTAGAATAAATAAAATGGAAATGTCTACATACAGTCCACTATTACTACTATAACTACTGTAAACTTTGCAAATAGGAGATCAGCCCCTTCAAGTTTTAAATGAACACAAAATGCAATGTAATGCAATGTATGCAATGTTTTTTTGTTTGTTTTTTTAACTGGAGTAAGCATGTGACGGCAGCGTGCACAAGTCATGGCTCCGCTCCTGCCCAATGACAGAGGCACGCAGGATTTTTTTCCACTGGAGTACTCATGTGAAGGATGCGTGCACAACTATCATCAGGCTGTTAGGCAGTAGCACCCCTGCGCTGGGGGCGCCCCTCCCCCTATAACTGTTCTATCTCGCGGAGGAGCTAATTTGTGTGCATCTGTATGAAACACGCATAGGAAAAAAAGAACGACGGAAAGAACGGCTCCCCCCCAGCCGCGACTCGGCTCCCATCGTTCATGTTTATGAGCCGTTCAAAAGAATCGGTTCGTTCGCGAACGTATGGATTCTGAAGATCTGGGTTACAGCACACAAATAAAATTGTTTAATTTGTAATTATGATGCGTGTTCGGTGTATTTTATGGTTCTATTGTTAGTCACAGCATGTTAGAGAAAACTTTGTGTTTCACCACGGCAAACGAAGTTAATATTACATGAATGATTAAACGATTGCAGAAATATTATTTATTTTAAGGGTTTAACGTGTAGTCATGATAACATTATGTAGACCTATTCTTGCAAACGAGCTGGCAACAGAAATCACACAGAACAGAATGAAATGTTATAATTTCATATTAAGTAAACGTTAAATGTTTAGATGATGTAAATATGTCAGTATTGCACATTTAGTGTCTGTAAAAATGTAAATAAATGTACATTTTGTAGAACCACATTTTACGTCGCGTTGTTATATGTATTGAACCTACCCTGTAACTTCGTTGAACAAGAGGGGAACAATCGCCACTTTAATTTACAGCCCGCAGATGGCACAATTACCCTGTAATTACATGGAACAAGAGTATATTTCCCCAGTAATTGTAAAAAGCTTACGTATAGATACACCAAACGTACGATTTAATAGAACAGGTACCTGTTAAGTTTTTTAAATTAATCCATTATAAATTATTTGTAGGATATCTGTTTGCTACCCCCTTATTACCCAAACGTAACCTATTGTTCCCTTATACTTACACGTAGGTACAATATAAATACGAAACATTCACCGTAACTTTAGTTTACTTACGCAGTTCTTTGCAGGTTGTATATCTGGTTGTTACTCTCTATTACCAAAACGTAACATATTGTTCCCTTATACCTACATGTACGTTCTTTAATAGGTACACTATAATTACAGAAACGTACACCGTAAATTCAGTATACTTATGTAGTTCTTTGCAGGTTGAATATCTGGTTTGTTACTCCCTTATTACCCAAATATAACATATTGTTCCCTTATACCTACATGTACGTTCTTTATAGGTACACTATAATTGCAGAAACATACACCGTAAATTCAGTTTACTTACGTAGTTCTTTGCGGGTTGTAATCTAAAGCGTTACCAAGAACTATGGGCTTGAAATTATGCTGTACTAATACCTGCACATTAAAAAGTTGTTGTGCCACATATGTTTAAATCTGATAGAATTCCAAAAAGCATTTCAATAAAGGCTTAACGCAGTTTGCAAAGCACAGTTTGGTATCATGTCTGTTCTTTATTAATTTATGTTGATTTTCTTTAAGGTATGATTTGATACAAAGCACAATGTCTGGATGTCTTTCATTTCATTACATCAAATGTTCAAATCCTATCAATACCAGAGTATAGTTACTGTAAGCACACATCATAACTAGATCTGAATATAGCGTAAATATGGTGAGTCTGTGGCACTGTAAACCCATGCTGGTCAGGGGAGTATAATTTCAACAGGCACTACCAATGAAGAGGTCAGAGGACCTATATAATATTTATAACATATTATTAATATATAATAGTTTTGTATGATATATAATATAATATAATAAACATATAATATACATATAACATATAGTATATTAGTCCTAAAGTATTATCTTTATATTTATCCAGTTTATTATTATTATTGCTATTATTATTTGTGATTTGTATTTTATTTACTATGAATATAAGCATATTTGTTTAAATTATTTCTTTAAAACACATAATTGCAGTCTTATTCTATTGTGAACATAAAAATTAATAATGCACTTGTTAACTGAATGTCTCTGTTGCCCCCTTTTGGAAAAAAATATATTATCTTGCATTTTATGATTACTGCCATAAAGGGCCTATAGGATCTCTAGAGATTTAATATAGAGCAAATAAATTAGAATATGAAAACATTTTCCAGTTGAAACTTCAATTAACTTTGAATTTATTTTGTTTTCTATGATGGGTCAAACTGACCCAAGGAGAGGAATACGCAAAAATGTATTTATTTTAGTCTTTTTCTATTTTAAGTGTGAGAATTTCACTTGCTCTTACACCACTCCAGTGAAAATCTAATTTGTAACTTTTAAAGAGAGCCGGATCTGAATAAGAAATCAGTTCCAACTCTAGTCATTTTGTGTTCTGTAGAAGAACAAAAGTCATACAGGTTTGTATTTTCTGGTTATTTTTAGGTGTCTTCCTGTTTGTCTCTCTCTGATGTCTTTGGACTTGTCTGCCAACCCTTCAGTGACCTCAATCGGCCTCCAGAGTCTCCTCAACACCCTTAAATGCCCAGCGACCTTTGACCCATCTCAGTGTTTAAGGTATGTTTTTTTCCTTAGATGATATTCAGATTTGATCGCCAGCGTCTTGTCAGCTTGGATGCACAAATTGTCAATTTTTGTTCACCTCAAAACAGTGATGAACTCGACTCAAGCAAGGGTACTTTCCTTGTAATAGGTTTACTGACAATTCAGATCTGCAGTAAAGAGGGCCATAATGGAGATACTTGGATGTAAACAACAGCATGGATTGCATGGTTAACGTTCCACTAAATGCCTTCTTTTCTCAGTTTTTTTTTGCACTCTACTTCTTGATTTGTTATGACTTGGCGGTCTGTGTATATGTTTGCATCATCATATCATGAAGATTTCAAATCATTGAAAAATTTCGGACATTGTTTTTCATGCCTCATTTTATTATATAGCTGCATGTAATTACATAATAATCTTGCAGCAAGTAGCAACATCTTGCAGTATCTCACAGTAAAAGCAGTTTGAGAAGCTCATTTGCACAAAGTTTAAATTGCCGGATGTGTCATCAGCCATCTAAACAAACTGATAATCATAGCTGTGGTTGTTAATGTGACTTTTTGTGTCCTGTAATGTTTAAAGTTCCCCTCGTTCTTCATGAGAGACTGTCTTTGACAGTCTTGACAATCTCTCTGCAAATTTATTGCTGATTAGTGGTAAAATTAAGAAATTATGTTTGAAATATGGTGCTGATTGAGCAAGAAATTAACCAGTAAAATATGAATTCAGGCATAGTGAATGTAAAAGAGCAAAATCATGTCACAAGTGGGAGCCAATAGCCTGGTTAGTGCCCCGACATGCGTCTCTGCTCACGGTGACCCAAGTTCGATTCCCATCTCGGGGTCCTTTGCTGATCCCACCCCACTCTCTCCACCTAATACTTTCCTGTCTGCTCTCTACTGTCCTATCTAATAAAAAAAGCCATAAAAGCCACAAAAAATATAATTAAAAAAAAAAATCATGTCACAAAACATGAAAGTTTGTTTTGCACATTTTCCAATTGAAAGCAAAAAAGTGGGGTTAAGTGGAGTATACAAGACAAATGTGCAAAAAACTGGTATACAAAGCAACAATAATCACACCATTAGCTCTAATGCACTCTAGCTCTAGTGCAGAATCTCAGTAACTTTCTAGCTGAAGTGAACATGCAAGGGCTTTTCACACTTGACCTAGTTAAAAGGATAGTTCAGCCAAAAATAGAACTCTCAAGTTGTTTCAAACCTGTATGAATTTCTCTCTTGTGTTGAACATAAAAGAAGATATTTTGAATATAGCTAACCAAACACCTTATGGTCTCCATTGGCTTTCATAGAATGGAAAAAAATACCATGGAAGTCAATGAGGACACTCTACACATTCTTCAAAATAACTTCTTTTGTGTTCTGCAGAAGAAAGAAATTTATACAGGTTTGGAACAGCTTGAGGGTGAATAAATCATGACAGAACTGGATAACCCTGGGTAAAAAAGTTGTGCTAACTCCATTGCTAAATTAAAAGTTTGAAATGTTCTTTTAGGCAGGGTTAAAAAATGGGTTTAGAATGACAG
The DNA here is from genome assembly GCF_022985175.1 of Labeo rohita. NCBI lineage: Eukaryota > Metazoa > Chordata > Actinopteri > Cypriniformes > Cyprinidae > Labeo > Labeo rohita. The sequence goes on from NW_026127651.1 coordinate 18,020, forward strand.
TATCTGTAAAACATTTACAGATAATGTACTCACCCCTTTGCCATCCAAGATGTTCATGTCTTTCTTTCTTCAGTCGTAAAGAAATTATGTTTTTTGAGAAAAACATTTCAGGATTTCTCTTCATGTAATGGACTTCTATGGTGCCCCCCAAATGTAAACTTCCGAAATGCAGTTTAAATGCAGCTTCAAAGGGCTCTAAATGATCCCAAATGAGGAATAAGGGTCTTATCTAGCAAAACAATCAGTTATTTTCTAAAAAACAAATACAATTTATAAACTTTTTTAACCTCAAACGCTCATCTTGTCTACCTCTGTGTGAACTGTTTTTCCCCGACGAGACTAGCGTTTGAGGTTAAAAAGTATATAAATTGTAATTTGTTTTTAGAAAATAATCGATCGTTTCGCTAGATAAGACCCTTATTCTTTGGCTGAGAGCCCTTTGAAGCTGCATTTAAACTGCATTTTGGAAGTTCAAATTTGGGGGCACCATAGAAATCCATCACATGGAGAGAAAGTGTTTTCCTCAAAAAACATAATTTATTTGCAACTGAAGAAAGAAAGACATGAACATCTTGGATGGCAAAGGGGTGAGTACATTATCTGTAAATTTCTGTCTGGAAGTGAACACATCCTTTAAATTCAGTGTGAAAAGAAAGAAACAAACAAACAAAAAAGCCTTGCGCATATCTTCAATTTATCAAAGATTCTTAAACTTTAAAAAAGCCATTAACTCCATTCCTATTTCTTGCAAACACCAATGTTAA